>NW_021144848.1:2489052-2726552 GCF_900634775.1 Gouania willdenowi
AGGAAAGAAAAAAAAAGTGAAAAATGAAATCAAAATAAAATTACAAGTAAAAATAAAAAAGAGAAGAAAAAAGGAGGGGTTATAAAATAAAATTAAATGGTGGTAATTAGAAACTGGTTTATCATTACCACCATTAGGTGTTTGCATTTATTTTGTATACTTTTGTGATGATGATGAACTCTGTGGTGTTATTATTATTATTGTTATTATTATCTCTGATGTTTGTGAGCAGCTCCTGGGCCCAGGAATCCTCCCCCATTACTGTAACCTTATTATTATTGTTATTATTATTATTGTTATTATTATTATTATTATTATTGTTAATATGATTATCTCTGATGTTTGTGAGCAGCTCCTGGGCCCAGGAATCCTCCCCCATTACTGTAACCTTATTATTATTGTTATTATTATTATTGTTATTATTGTTATTGTTATTATTATTATTATTGTTAATATGATTATCTCTGATGTTTGTGAGCAGCTCCTGGGCCCAGGAATCCTCCCCCATCACTGTAACCTGATGCACAGCGAGGGTCTGGTGACGGTAACGCCACACGGACCCGATGCCGACAACTTCGTGGACGGGCAGCGCGTCACAGAGACCACTGTGCTGCGTTCAGGCTCCACCCTGCAGTTTGGCTCCGCCCACGTCTTCAAGTTCGTCGACCCCATGTTTGACCAGAAGAGAGAACCGGCTTCCTCCATGATGAGGAGCCGACACAAGTCTGGGTGAGTGTGTGCGTGTGTCACTTAATTAGTTTCATTACTTAGTTCTGCTTTTATTTAGATGCGTGGTTCGATACTTAGTTACTTACACAGTTAGTTTTGTTAATTACGCTGTTCTTACATAATTAGTTTGGTGCTTAGTTCATTTGTTACTCAGTTATTTATTAGTTTGTCATGCTCATTTTATTATGTCACTTACCTACTTAGTTACTCAGTTAATTACTTGTTTTTTAGTTACTCTTTTACTTAATTAGTTTGATTACTAAGTAATATATTGAATCAATTATTCAGTTACGTAGTTGCTTAGTTTAATACTTAGTTAATTACTTACAGAATTAGTTATTTAATTACTCCCTTTTTGATTTATTAATACTTTTGTTTATTGTTAGTTCATTACTCATCTAGTTATACTTAATTTGTTTATTTAGTTATTCTGTTAAATGGTTACTAAGTTATTACAGTTATTGTTTTGGTATTTACTCAGTCATTTATATAGTTTAACACTTACATACTAATTTATTCGGTTAGTTATTTAGTTCTTTAATTACTTCCATATTTAGTTACTTCCTCAGTTATTACTTAATTAGTTTGGTGCTAAGTTAATTTGTAACTCAGTTATTTATTAGTTTGTCACTTAATTGCATTTCTCATTTTATTTTGTTACTTACTTAGTTACTTACTCAGGTTTTTTGTTGCTCTGTTACATAATTAGTATAATTACTAAGTATTTTTTTATTTAGTCAATTATTCAGTTACATACTTAGATTAATACTTACAGATTTAGCTACTTATTTACTTCCTTATTTAATTATTTACTCAAATACTTAGTCTGTTTATTATTAGTTTGTTACTTATCTAGTTATACTTAGTTAATTTGTTTATTTATTCTGTGAAATTGTTACTTTGTTACTAATTCAGGTACTTCATTTGTTACTTATATATGTAGTTACTCTGTTACCTAGTTAAGTTTTTACTCAGTCACTTAAACAGTTCAACACTTACTCATTTAATCTGTTACTTAGTTACTTACTCAGCTAATTATTTGGTGTGTTTCTTACGCTGTTAGTTACTTTATATTCTGAGGTATTTGGTTACTGAATTTTACTGAGTTATTCACATTTGTAACTTAGGTACTTCCCTACTCACTTACTTACTTGTCTGTTATGTTTGTCGGGTGATTCCTTCTGTGTCACTCGGACATTTTCAGTTGGATTGAAGCTCGATTGATGAAACCGAGGCTCGGAGTTGTTTGTTGTTGTTGATGTTGTTGTTGTTGACGGCTGTTGCTATGGTAATGTCAGGCGTCTCCTCTGAGCACGTGGACTTGGTTCTTGTTGAGCACGTGAGGAGAGACGTTAGCTGGAGGTCTGAGGGCCAAGTGTAGCTCTGTGGTTGTGGGTTAGAGCTGGGTGTGTCCTGTGGACGGAGAAACAGCAGGAAAAGACTTTCCTTTTCTCAGAGAGAGAGAGAGAGAGACAGAAGCCAGGGAACGTTGAAGCGGGTCGGAGAGAGGTGAGTGAAATCGTGGCAGGTTTTCCTTCTGGCTCTGATCAAACATGGTCCTTTGATCTTTGTGTGAAACGAGGAGATGAAAGTGAGCTTGCTTCTCCTGTAGATGCTGTTGGACGCTGATTGAGAGCTCTCCTAAGTGTTCTCTGTCAGATGTGATACACTTGTCTTCCTTCCTTTTGTTTTCCTGCAGCCTAAATGTGATCATTTGCCTCCGATTTCACTTCCTGTTAATGCTCATTCGTATCAATCACAACCGTTCAGTTTGTATGAAAGGTTCCTGGATCCCATCAGTGGTGCTGTCCTAAAGGGATCCTCCACCGTTTTTACAAATGTGGCCTGAAACCTTTTAAATGTACTTATTAGTAGATCTATGTCTAACAACACACATTATTATGCACCATTTTCATTTTATTAGCAAAAATAGGACTACTTTACACTTTTAGAGCCTGTGTTCCTCCATCTTGAAATCATGTGATTGATGATGTCACACGGCCCCACTGCCTGTAAACATCCCATTGTTTTCTATTGGAGGGAAACATTCAGCCTGATTTTTAGATCATTTATAATGTCTGCTTTAAATTATCGCAATTATACGGTGTACGCTTTAGTAAATAAGTAGGTTTTGAATGCAGTCATCTCTCGCATTGGTCTGTGATTGTGACCAAAACAACAAGACCAAGTCCGTTTTAGGTTATTGCTATTATACAGTATACGCTTTAGCAAATAAGTGGGTTTTGAGTTTAGTTTTAAAGGTGGAGAGAGTAGCAACCTCCCATACTAAGACTGGGAGCTGGTTCCAAAGGGGAGGAGCCTGATAGCTGAAAGCTTTTCCTCCTGTTCTACTTCTAGACACTTTAGGAACTTCAAGAAGACCAGCAGACTGAGAGTGGAGTGATCTGCCTGGACAATAGGACACTAACAGGTCTCTAAGATATATAGGAGCTTGATCATGCAGAGCTTTGCATGCTAACAGGAGGATTTGAAACTCTATTCTAGATTTTACAGGAAGCCAATATACGGCAGCCAATACTGGAGAGATATGCTCTCTCCTGTTAGTACCTGTTAGTATTTTAGCTGCAGCATTCTGAATTAACTGGAGACTTTTTAGTGAGTTAGTAGGACATCCTGACCGTAGAGACAATAATCTAATTCTCAGGGTTTGTGAATCTTCAACAGAATCTGTGAATACTCGCTAACTTCAGCCACCAGAGCGTGTCAGCGCACTGTTTAATAGAGTTCCAATTTTAAATGTATTTAAACTTATTTGAAACTTATTTAAGTAAATAAGGGGCGACCGTGACTCAGTTGTAGAGTGGGTCGTCCAATAAGGGGTTGGGGTTTGAATCCCACTTTATTCAAGTCTTTGTCGTTGTGTCCTTGGGCAAGGCACTTAACCCACATTGCCTTGTATGAATAAGTATGAATTGTGCTTGAATGTTGGTGGTGGTCAGAGGGGCCATAGGGCCAAATGGCAGCCACACTTCTGTACTACCACTGGTATGACTGGTGTGAACGAAGAATGGTTTCTGTAACTTCTGTAATGCGCTTTGAGTCTTCTTGAACAAAGCGCAATAAACAGTCATGGCCAAAAATATTGGCACCCCTGCACTTCTGTCAGATAATGCACCACTTCTCCCAGAAAATTGTTGAAATTACAAATGCATTGGTATTCACATGTTTATTTCTTTTGTTTGCATTGGAA
The DNA here is from genome assembly GCF_900634775.1 of Gouania willdenowi. Classification (NCBI taxonomy): domain Eukaryota; kingdom Metazoa; phylum Chordata; class Actinopteri; order Blenniiformes; family Gobiesocidae; genus Gouania; species Gouania willdenowi. The sequence goes on from NW_021144848.1 coordinate 2,492,993, forward strand.
CAACACATAAAAAGCAGAGAAAAAAGCCAAATCTGATATCCAGAAATGGACTGGATAAAATTATTGACACCCTTTCAAAATTGTAAGAAATAATTGTATTTCAAGTATGTGATGCTCCTTTAATTTGCAGTTAAACTCGCCTGTGGCAAGTAACAGGTGCTGGCAATATAGTAATCACACTTGCAGCAAGTTAAAATGGAGAAAAGTTGACTCAACCTTTGTGTTGTGTGTACCACACTGAGCATGGAGAAAAGAAAGAAGAGCAATTAATTGTCAGAGGATTTGAGAACCAAAATTTTGCAAAAGCATGGACAATCTCAAGTCCATCTCCAGAGATCTAAATGTTCCTGTGACCACTGTGCGCAATGTCATCAAGAAGTTTACAGCCCATGGCTGTAGCTAACCTCCCTGGACGTGGACGGAAGAGAAAAGTTGATGAAAGATTACAGCAAACACATTCCAGCTGACCTGCAGACGCAGGGTACAGGTCAGCTCGCGCTATCCGTCGCCATCTGAATGAGAAAGGACGCTATGGTAGGAGACCCAGGAGGACCCCACTGCTGACACAGAGACATAAAAAAGCCAAATTTGAGTTTGCTAAAACTTACCTGAAGAAGCCAAAATCCTTCTGGGAGAACGTCCTGTGGACAGATGAGACAAAAGTAGATCTTTTTGGCAAAGCATGTCATTGTACGGTTTACAGAAAACAAATTGAGGCCTTCAAAGAAAAGAACACGGTCCCTACGGTCAAACATGGCGGAGGTTCACTGATGTTTTGGGGTTGTTTTGCTTCTACTGGCACCGGATGCCTTGACTGTGTGCATGACATCATGAAATCTGAAGACTACCAAAGACTTTTGGGGCACAATGTAGGGCCCAGTGTCAGAAAGTTGGGTCTCTGTCAGAGGTCATGGACAATGATCCAAAGCACACTTCAAAAAGCACCCAGAAATGGCTTAAGACAAAGTGCTGGAGAGTTCTGAAGTATCCAGCAATGAGTCCAGATCTAAATCTCATAGAACACCTGTGGAGAGATCTAAAAACAGCAGTTGGGAGAAGGCACCCTTCAAATCTAAGGGACCTGGAGCAGTTGGCAAAAGAAAAGTGGTCTTCCAAAGGGTGTGCTACCAAATATTAAGTTGAGGGTGCCAATAATTTTGTCCAGTCCATTTTTGGAGTTCTGTGTAGAATTATATCAAATTTGGCTTTTTTTTCTCTGCTTTTTTGTGTTGTTCCAATGCAAACAAAAGAAATAAACATGTGAAAACTAATGCATTTGTAATTTCAACAATTTTCTGGGAGAAGTGATGCATTATCTGACAGAAGTGCAGGGTTGCCAATATTTTTAGCCATAGCTGTATATAAACAAGGTAATAAAAAATAGAAGTAATAAATATATAAATTATATATATATTTATTTTCATTCCCTCTAAATATGTTTAGATTTAAATACTAAATAATATTTTTAAATAGTTATAGAGTGTCATGTGACCAGTTTGACATGTTTCACACACACGCACACACACACGCTTGGCACAGTTCCTGTGAATCCTAATTAGCCTGTTCAAGTGTGTGTGTGTGTGAGAGAGAAACAAACTGTGCTTGCATGTGTTGGAGACTCGTTCATTTTCTGTCATCCTGCGCTTGGCTCGGCTGTTCAGAGTTTTGAATGATTTTTGAGTGTGTCACTAAACGGCTGCACGTGTGTGTCTGTGTGCGTACGTGCGTGCGTGCGTGCGTGTGTGTGTGTGTGTGTGTACAGCAGCGTACCTGAAACCACCTTCGACCTTCACGGAGACGTCCACAGTGGAGCCCCTTTGCCCACCAGCAAGGTAGGACACACACACACACACACTTATGAAGTGCGCAAGTTTGTGGTTAGTGTTGTAGGGTTGTGAAATGTGTAACTCTCTGAGGACCAAATTTAGTGAAGTAAAGCTAAAGTTTTTTTGTTTTTCTCTTTGTTCCAGCCTTACTTGAAAGCCAAAAGTTATTTGTTGAATTGGTGAAGGTGATGATGAATGTAGTTAGAGTTACTCATGCTTGGTGTTGGTCCTCCACTAATAAATACTCACACAGAGCCTAGCACAAACCTGTCCGACCTGAACGAAGCTAATGTCTCTTTAAGCCTGAGCCCGTTTCAACTAGACGGTATTCACATCCATGTGTGCACATGTAAATAATTGTTGTGAGTTATAAACATGACGAGCAGCTTCCTGTGTCAGTACACACTACGTCTGGTTGAAGAACACTGTTTATATTTCACGGTAATTATGGGTTACAAAGCGGAGGATGCACACAGGCAACATCGGGGGCCGCTAAGTGGCTGCTGGGGTCCTCAGGTGAAGACGGGAGTGTTTGAGCAAATTGCATGTATTAAATAGACGGTGCGGCTGACATACAGTATGTGTTTCTGGTTTATTCAGATTAAAAAGTTAAAACAAAAGTCCCTTTTGTGTCCAAGTGTGCAACAATTATTACGACTATAACGATTAAATTAGAAAAAAACTACAGAAAATCCCCCTATGCTGTTTGAAACACAATGTAGGGAGCGACATCACAGTTTAGGGGAATAAAATCACAGCGTAGGGGATAAAAATCACAGCGTAGGGGATTAAAGTCACAGCGTAAGGGGTTAAAGTCACTGCGTGGGGGGTTAAAGTCACTGCGTGGGGGGTTAAAGTCACTGCGTGGGGGGTTAAAGTCACTGCGTGGGGGGTTAAAGTCACTGCGTGGGGCATTAAAGTCACTGCGTGGGGCATTAAAGTCACTGCGTGGGGGATTAAAGTCACTGCGTGGGGGATTAAAGTCACTGCGTGGGGGGTTAAAGTCACTGCGTGGAGGGTTGCGTGGGGGGTTAAAGTCACTGCGTGGGGGGTTAAAGTCACTGCATGGAGGGTTAAAGTCACTGCGTGGGGGGTTAAAGCCACTGCGTGGAGGGTTAAAGTCACTGCGTGGGGGGTTAAAGTCACTGCGTGGGGGGTTAAAGTCACTGCGTGGAGGGTTAAAGTCACTGCGTGGAGGGTTAAAGTCACTGCGTGGGGGGTTAAAGCCACTGCGTGGAGGGTTAAAGTCACTACGTGGGGGGTTAAAGTCACTGCGTGGGGGGTTAAAGTCACTGCGTGGAGGGTTAAAGTCACTGCGTGGGGGGGTTAAAGTCACTGCGTGGGGGGGTTAAAGTCACTGCGTGGAGGGTTAAAGTCACTGCGTGGGGGGTTAAAGTCACTGCGTGGAGGGTTGCGTGGGGGGTTAAAGTCACTGCGTGGGGGGTTAAAGTCACTGCGTGGAGGGTTAAAGTCACTACGTGGGGGGTTAAAGTCACTGCGTGGAGGGTTAAAGTCACTGCGTGGAGGGTTAAAGTCACTACGTGGGGGGTTAAAGTCACTGCGTGGGGGGTTGAAGTCACTACGTGGGGGGTTAAAGTCACAGCGTAGGTGTAGGAGGCCCCTTCACTCAAAGCGCTGGCGAGAGCTCTACACACACACATTATTTCTAATTCCTTTTTTATTTGATCATTTAGGTATGAACCTTATGTTGCTGTTTTCTTGTTATAAACTCAGTGTCTGCTCTGCATTGTGTGTGTGTGCAGAGCTCAGGGAAGCTGGAGATGGAGCGAGGCATGGTGAAGCCCATGATCCGTGGGGATCAGCAGGAGAGCAGGTGTGCGTGTGTGTTAGTGCGTGTGCGTGTGCGTTAGTGCATGTGCATTAGTGTGTGTGTGTGTGTGTGTGTGTGACACATCCCCTCATGTCTCCGTGTGTCCCTGCAGGCCTCAGGATGTGTCTGACAGGGCAGAGCTCACCCTCCCAGCCAGCATCGAGTTCAGAGACAACTGTGAGTGTTTCCACCTTAACCTACAAGACACACACACACACACACTGTCCTCTGATGGAGGTGTGGTTTGCATCATCATAGTCAATCAGCATACTGTGTGCGTGCGCGCTGAATGAACGGTGGGATTTTCTCTTTCTTTTTCCTCTTTCTTCTTATTTTGTCGTCTTTTGTCTTCTTTCTCCTTTTTCCGTCTTCTTTTTCATTCTGTCTTTTTCCTATTTCTTCTTCTTTGTCATCAGTCTTCTTTTTCTTTCTTCTTCCTCCTTCATCTTCCTTTCCTCCCCTTTTTCTTCTTCCTTCACCTTTTGCTTATCGCTTTTTCTTCTAGATTTGTTTCTTCTTTTGTTTTTTTTTTCTTCGTCTTCTCTTTTCTGTCTTCTTCTTCCTCTTCCTTCTGTCTTCTCTTTTTTTCTTTTTTTCTTTATTTGTTTCTTCTTCTTTCTTCATCATTACATACCATATTAGGCTCCTTCCTTCTTCTGTGTTTCTTCTCCAAACCTCCCTAAACACATGTAACCCGACCATCTGTGGTTGAGCAGCATTAAAGAGACGTTTCCTGCCGTGTGTCATTATTAATTCTCACTCAGGCTTCATTCTGTCAGCTTTCAAACTGATCAATTGGGTCATTATTATTATTGTTATTTTTGTTGGCGGTGAACGTGAAGTTGACGGACTGTTCTGTGCAGTTTTCTTGCACTGTGGAGAAATGTGTCAGCGTTATGAGCCATGTGTGCTTGAGAATGTCTGAAATGTGGAGAAAGACTTGAGTTAAGTCCAGTTTTGAGGTTCAAGTTCACGCTTTGAACATATTCACAAGATCTAAATGATACAAAGAGCAGAGGTTGAAGTGTAACACCGACTGCCAGGCTTTTGAACTGTTACAGGACGTTAGCTGATGCTTTGGCTCACTCCGTTCATTCAGTGCACGCACACGCAGTCTGTTTTTACTGAAAGTTTCTCACAGAGAAAAGCGTGGCCTCCAGCTGTTTGCTTCTCTTTCCTCGTGTTTAGCGACTCCCGTCACACTCGCTCTGTATATCTGCCGTAGTGTGAGATCATCTGTTTTTCCAGCTCGTCGACCCGACCGACACCACAAGTACCGCGGAGGTTTACGCAGTGACGTGCATGGTTTAGAAAGCTGCAGCCGGTGCCGAACAGCAGCTCCAAAAGCTTCATTAAACCCCAGAGGGAAGAACCCTGGTGTCACACTGGGTTTTTTTTTACTGGGCAATCCCACAATGATAATTATAGCTCCCATTTATTCTGACGCTGACCTGTAATCAGTCAAACTATGTGACGCAGCACAGCAGGGCTGTTAATTAAAATCACTAATTTAGCAAAAGATTAACCGAGCAGTGGCTGAACTTGTGAAAAATGTTGGTTCTCAGCTCAGAAAATTAAATCTCAGGAAGGAAATTTTAGCTCATTTAATTTCATTTATTTATCTATCTATCTATCCATTTATTTATTTATTTTTATATTTTTCTAGTTATTTATTTATCTATTTTTTTTACCTAATCGTCTATATATTTATGAATTTATATATCTATTTACGTTTTTGTTTATTTATTCATTTATCTATTTATACTAAATACTAGGGGAGGGACAATATACTGAGTTCACGAGACACAGTGTGAAAATAGACAAAAAACATATATTTTTTTATTTGTATAATGTTTTTAAATAGTTGATAATTTTTTATTTGTATTTATTGATATTATTATTATTTATATTATATTCTAAATTAAAATGCATCTGGCGTTGACTTCTGTGAGCTTCTCAAGTTTGTTCAACTGAATTTCAAAAATTAATTTGAAATATTAAGTTTTAATATTGTGTGATATCGTCCCACCCCTACTATATACATATTTATAAAGTTTTTTTCCCCAAAATATTCATGGAAATTAAAAAAAATCAGATGTTTTCTTTTGGGATTTTAATCCGATAAAGCCGTAATTATCCTATTAATTTAAAAAACTGTCACAGGATCTTTTCATTTATTTTTTGTCAAATTCTTTTCAGTTTAGTATTTCAAAAAAGTTTTTACGTCAATACAATAAACTCAAGTACAGTCAGTCCTTACTTTTCTCAGCATTTATCCCATGTATTTATGGTTCTGACCTGCGTGTGTGTCTGTGTGTGTCTGTGTGTGTGTCTCTGTGTGTGTGTGTCTGTGTGCGTCTTTGTGTCTGTCTCTGTGTGTGTGTGTGTCTCCGTCCAGCCGAGGACACCTTCCTGTCCGCCATCATCAACTACACCAACAGCTCCACGGTGCACTTCAAGCTGTCACCCACCTATGTGCTGTACATGGCGTGTCGCTTCGTGCTGTCGCCCGCCCACCGGCCTGACATGTCGCCCTCGGAGAAAACGCACAAGGTCATCGCCATCGTCAACAAGATGGTGAGCATGATGGAAGGAGTCATCCAGGTCAGTGAACGCCTCTTCATCAGCTACACCTTACTGTGCAGATAGTCCTCCACTCACGCACTTTAAACCATGACTCAGCAACAATACTGTGCTGTTGTTTTTGTTGGAATATATAAATATTATAAAGTGTAAATAAATATTGCAAGGTTTTTATGCAGGACATTTTTAGATTCACATCCTTTACACTTGGAAACAATCACAGCATCATTTTACATTTTGAAAAAAATGACAAATGTTCAGTTTCCTCTTTTTGTAGAGCATGAATTCGTTCTGCATTCACACTGCAACTTTTTTTATTTGTGTCTTTATTAATAAATCGAAAAAAAGAGCTTTAAAACTTTTTACACTCCAATCGAAGAAAAAGCATTCAAATGCTCAAATTTTTGATTGAAATGTTTTATTTTTATACTACTTTTACTACTGTACTATATGGTCCAAATACACAAAGGATTACTTCAATAAAAAACAAAGACAAATTTCAATACATGTGTCAATAAATAAACCCTTTTCAATAAAAGAGAAAAAGCCTTTAAACACACATTTTTTTGCGGTCGACACTTTTTCTCTGATTTAAAATATTTTTTTTTGGTTGAAATGTTTTATTTTTTCAATGATTGAATACACAAATGTACTAATAAAATTAAAAAATATATATTTTGGTCTCAAATATTTACTTTGATGGAAAAGGTTTTTTTGATTGAATAATAGGCACAAATGTACAACCCATATGTGACCCAAATACAAAAAACCTTTCAATCAAAAAGAAAAGTGATAAATTGAAAAATATTTTTGCCTTTGAACACTTTTTTTAATTGATATAAACTTTTTTTAATTAAAAATTTGATTGAATAATTTAGACATAAATCTACCTCCATAGTTTTTCAAGCATCAAAACACTGTTGCCGTGTAAACGGAGAGACAAAAACCACATTGTTTAAGTTTTTACTAAAAAACGTTGATTGTTCTTTGATCTTTTTAAAAAGCTTCACACCTGGCTTTTGTTGACTCATAGTTTCAGGTTAAGTTTACTTTCTTCACACCTGAAGGTAAATTTGTTCTGCGTCGACACAAAGCCAACACGGTTCATGTCACATGATTTAAGTACACACATAACACACCCCACCAGAAATAAGATGCAGAATGATAACATTTGGTACTTTAGTTGATTTTGCCTGACTGCATCGACGCTGCAGAAAAGCTCACGCTGACAATCATTGATTATTTAGTTTGTTTTATTGACTTTCCCACGTGTCATGACCAGAACCTATTGTTGTGGATCCACAGAGGTGTGTGTGTGTGTGTGTGTGTGTGTTCACCTCATCTCCCCCACGAGAACCTCAGTGTGTTTTACAGCTCGTCTCCACTGTTACCTCTGGTGTGTGCGTGTGCGTGCGTGTGTGTTCACATTACAAAGCCTAATTCAATAACAGCAGCAGGTTGTTTGTTTGGACATAATCCCTTTAAAACAGGGATGCACGATAATTATCTGTACAGTAACTTATCGGCATCGTTGAGTCAACCTGATAAAATAGCCACGCCCCTTTGCAAGGTTCCCGCGAATCCTTAAAAAGTCTTAAAAGGCATTCAATTTATGAATCTAAAATAAAAGTCCTTAATTTTCATTAAAATGTCTTAAATCATTGTTTCAAAAGTCTTAGATTTTAACATGTAATAAGTATGATTTTATGATTACAATTTTTATTTTCGTTGTTTCATAGTTTTCTGGCTATTTTGTAGTTTTGTGTTGAGTGATTTAGATTATTTTTGACTTTTTTGTGTGTAATTTGTGTATTTTTGTGTGGGCCGCCAGTTGCACATCTGCCCTCGACACGAGATAAAATATACCATAACCTTATGTAATTAACCTGGTGTTTTTTCCCCCAATTATGTTTACTGTGAAGATGGTCATAAATGAAATTTAAAATGGTAATAAAAAGTGTTGAATTGAATCTGTACGAACCCTGCTTTACCTTTTTAACCCTTTGATGATGATACTTATTTGTTCTTCAAACATAAACAATACAATAATAAATGTTAATTTAAACAACCACACATGGAATAACTGAAACAGTGACTACTTATCGGAGCCCATGGTGGAAAATAGTTCGTTTGTTAAAGAACTTTTCAACTCATTAACTTAAAGTGATCCTCAATATCATTCCAAACACCATAAACAGAAATCTTCTTTAACATTTGTTCTAAATTTACTTTGTTCAAAAATATGAACCCCTCTTAAATGATTTGTTCCTTCTATATGTTTAAATATATAATGATATATTGATTGATATAATCCCCATCACACAAACGGAACAAGATTTTGCCATTAATATTTTAATTTTAAAACAGAAAAACGCTGGTTTTTGGTTTTTCATCAGTAATGTGACTTATGCGTTGCTCTTTTTTGTCCGAGAGTAAAAGTCTGCCCCGTCTGTGGGTCCACTCTGTGTGGTGAGATTAAAACATGAAGCTCTCGTCATAGTTTCCCTTAAATATCCAAATATCTCACAAACAGAACAAGATTTGTTTTTAAACAGGAAAACTCTGTTTTTCTGTTTATTTATCCATAACCTGGAATATGAAACATCCTCTGCACACACTGTTTAAAAAATGAATAAAAGTCCTGAAAGCTGTGTTTATTTAGTGATTTAATGTTTTCTATGAATCACATAAGGACTAAAGCAGGGGTGCCCAACCTTTTTTTACCACAGACAGCTTTTAATGATCTACTTTGTTGGATGTTAAACTGTAAATAATCAGATTTTAATATTTAAACTATTACAATTATTAAATATTTGTGTAATGTTAAAATACAATAATAATATTGATGGAGTAACAGACTGAAATATATTTTAAAAATGTAAATACAATCAAAAATCTTTTGAAAATAAAGTATACAGAGTAAAAATGTAGCATTTCCATTTAATAATGTAGAACCAAAACTCTGAAAGTTTAATGGTCTGTACTTTGAGTTTAGATAATTGACTTTGTAATTGTAATTGTCATGAAAATTCTATTAAAAATTGTCAATATAATTTAATGCAAAACTGTGGCACCGTGTTACAGTTCTATGTACAGTTCTACACATATATCTAACAATTATTAAAATATGTTTAATATCAAGCTTTCCCACATTTGATCATTTTAAAAAAATTGAAATCAAGGGGTATACTGATACAAAAAATGCTCAGACATCCACATCAAAAATATTAAAACCTATATTTTCATTGATTATGAATCCTAACAAGGTAATCAATAGATATGAAATAAATGAGATGATGGATATTTGTTTTTAGTGTATTTTACAGATGATTTAGGACCCGTTAGCATAAGAGATGCTAAAAGAAAGCTAACACAAGAGTAAGGTTCACTTTATTAGATTAATTGGAATTAAACTTTAGTAATTGAGAACATGTACATTGTAATTGACTTTCTGAGGATAAAAAAATATTAGCAATTTAATTATAATTGGAAAAAATGCTCATCACTGTAATCGTAATTGACTGAGACTGACGCGTTAAATTAAAGGTGTGTGTGTGTGTGTGAGAGTGACATGGCTGTGTCCATACTGTAGCTGTTGACGTGTTTTCTCTTTGTCCTGTGACCGTCTCCTCCTCCTCTTCCTATTCCTTCCATCCAGGAGATTCCTGAAGGGGATCAGGTAGGATCAGCACTCCATGATACGGCTGCTAAAGATTCCTCCACCCCTATTCCTTTCTTTCTTTTTTCTTTCTCCCTTTTCTCTATGATCTGTCTTTATCTGTCGCTCTTTTAAGCTTGGCGATGTGAAGGAAAATAAGTCACATTAGTGCAGCATTCCACCATCATCTCTCAAAGGGATCCTCCACTGTTTTAACTAATGTGGCCTAAAATATTTGAAATGTACTTATTAGTAGATCAATGTCTAACAAAACACATTATTATTCACCATATTTGTTTTATTCACTTTTAAAAATGGGACTACTTTACAGTTTTAGAGCCTGTGTTCCTCCATCTTGAAATCATGTGATTGATGATGTCACAGGGCCCCACTGCCTGTAAACATCCATTGTTTTCTATTGGAGTGAAACATTCAGCCTGATTTTTAGATCATTTATCAACTTTTTCAGTCAAAATAACAACTTGTGCTGCTTCTGGTTGATCTAAATCCTAGGTTCCCAAAGTGCGGTATGGTTACCCTCAGGTGTATGCTAATCCGTGTATCATTTGTTCATTAGTTTTTCATTATGTAACAAAAACATTAAAAATGAAAAAAAAAACCACTCATTATTTGATATTTGTTTCTAAAACCAAAATGAAAAAACACAAAATGCCTTTATTTCCAAATTCAAGCTCTTTTGCTTCGGTACAGAAAACGAAAAACGGAAAACTAACACCTTTATTCATTTTCTTCATTACCGATTTGCCAAAGTACGTGACCAGGAAGTAAAGCGTTACACATTTCGAGATATCGTTAGCTCTGCAACACTTAGGAGTCTCTAAATCCTCCTAAATGTCCGTGAGGAGGTTCTGTGTCCAACACCAGCTAAAGTGAAAAGGACACGTTTCTGATGCACAGTTGGAAGCAGCGATCTTATTGTGCCGAACTGCCGTTAGCATAGCCGTTAGCGTCGGATGAGAGTTCACTTCTGGGTCACGTACTGTGGCCAATCGTAATGGAGGAAACAGATAAAGGTGTTCGTTTTCTGTTTTTTGTTTTCTGTACTGAAGTAAAAGAGCTTGAATTTGAAAAGCAAAGCGTTTTCCGTTTTTTTCATTTTGGTTTTGAAAACAAATATCAAATAGGTTTTTATTCTCTTTTGGTAAACAATAGAGGTGCTACATGCTACGCTATCTGTGCGTCAGCTGTACTTTACGGGGTAAAAACCACTGTTAGCTTTTTTTGTTTCTCCCCCAGAGAGTAATCCGACATGAGCAAATGTAACGTGCTACATCATGCTATTTACATATTATTTACATGACGCTAATGTAAACGGGTTATTTGTCAAACACTGAAAAAGGAACTGTAGATCATAAATATTTAAAAAAAATATGTTGACGAGACAGAACAGGATGATAGAAAACAAGACAGAACAGGACAATTTAAAGCAGAACATTATGACTCGACAAGACGAGAACGTATAGGATTAAATACAACGCGATGAGAGAACAAAAAAAAAAAGAATTAGAATTATTTACATGAAATTAATGTAAACAGGCCTTAAACGGGTTACGATTAATAGTTTTGGATTCACGCTGCAGACTGACGGAAAAAAAATCCATAGATAAGTGGCCCAGCCATATAAGTCTCTTCTTCCATTTTGAATGAAAAAAATAGCGACTTGTACCCTGGAACAAACTGGATTTTAAAGGGAGTTATTTGACAAACTGTAAATACTGTAGATTGTATATCTAAACACTTTGCTTCACGTTGAATCACGTCGCCCAACCTCGTCAACATCTTGGTTCTGCTTTTTCTTCCTGTCTTTTCTTCTTCTTCTCTGACCAGCCTGTCATTGTTGCTGCTGCTTCTTTTCCTCCACCCTAACAGAAGCATCAAAACACAAAAGATAACACAGTTTTACCCACAGCTGGAAAAACTAAGCACCAACAGCAAACATCTGCTCAACTAATGTCATTCAGCTTCCCTGGACCTGCCTGGTACTAAAACCAACAATAACCTCTTGTAAACGCTGCCATCCAGACCAAAGCAAACGCTCCATCGTCTCTCCCATTGTTGTGTGTGACATCACCTTCTTTGGCTGTTCTCGTTGATTTTTTTTGGGTTTTTTTCTGAACGAAGGTTTTTTATTTTTGTCTGTTTTCTAAGATAGATAAATGAGCACTGGGTGGAGCTTCACTAGCTCCTCCCCCTTTCTCTGAGCTGTTAACCAATCGGCTCGCCAGACACTGAGCTCACGTCACGCTGCGAGCCGTCAGTGGGAAACGATTCACATTCAGAGTTTAAAGTGTAATGATAAAATTACATATAACTAAAAAAAAAAGTGAGGATGGATGCGGCTGATATTTACGGCTGAACCCTCGATGGAATAATGCAGAAGATATGATGAAAACAGTTGAAATGGGTTAGAAAACATATATATATATAGATATATATATATTTACTGTATATAGGCTACAACATATTAGAAAAGCATTGAAAGTTTAAATAAGCTAAAAAAAAAATAAAACTAAAGAAAGTAGAATTAAGATGATAATATATTTGCACTTCTACGTGTAAAAAATAAATACAGAAACTGACAATAAGTGACAGATATACACTTTACATTTTCCTCGATTTTGTGACCAATTTCTATTTAATTCAGTGAAATGGTATGTTGTGATTTAAGGAAACTTGTAAGAATTGAGTTTTTTCAACAGTTTAACATTAAAAATTAGGGAAGAAAAAGTAACTAAAATTAGTCGAGTAAGTAGTTTAAATGAAAAAAGTAACTAATGAGTAAAATAAGTGCTTTAAGAAACAAAATGCAACTGCAATGCTTTTTAAAAAAAGCAGAAAAAAATTAACTAAAATTAGTGAAAAAGAAATATTTTAAAGGAAATAAGTAAATATATATAGTCAAAAAGAAATATTTCAAGGGAAATAATTAAATACAATAATTTTTCATAAAGTACTTCAAGGAACAAAAAAGCAACTAAAATTAGATTAATAAATACTTTAAATGAAAAAAGTAACTAATGAGTCAAATAAGTGCTTTAAGGAATAAAACGTAACTGCAATGATTTTTTAAAAATTACTTTTTAGATTTAGTCAAATATAGAGATAAGTAAATATAATTATTTAAAGTACTTTAAGGAAGAAAAAAGTAACTAAAATTAGTCAAATAAAAAAGTTACTAATGATCAAAATAAATACTAGATATTTATGTGCTTTTAATTTATTATTATTTTATTTTTTTAGGTGTCGTAACACTATTGCAAGCTGCTAAAATTCCATTGTATGACTTGTACAATGACAATAAAAGCTGTCTATCATAAGTAAATTATATATATATATATATATATATATATATATATATTTTTTTTTTAAAGTACTTTTAGAAATAAAAAAAGTAACTGAAATGAGTCCAATAAGTACTTTAAATATGAAACTGTGACCAGTGGAACTTTACAGTTAAAGGTGAAATTAATTATAATGAATTAAAAGCTGAATCAGCATAATGCACAGGACTTTTCTGCACGTTTTGACACCAAAGCTGTTAAAATGTGTTTCCTCCTTCATCCTCACTAATTAAGGTCATAAAGTTACTCTGAAACGAGCTGCGCTCGCAGCGTGAAATTAAGAAACGTAGCCGGTGTCTGTCGACCTGCTGCACAGCAACGTGTCAGGAGAACGAGCGGTTACCGCCACAATTTAACGGTTTTGAAGAAAACATGCGTTTGGGGATTACCGCTCTTCTTCCTGACACCGGATTGGCTGTGAGCGAGGGTTGGGTGGGGCATGAGCCTATCCCTGATGTAACAACTGCTCCTTCTGGCTGCCACTCAAACAGAAGCATTCTCTGCCTCTTTTTTAAAATAAAAAACAAACCTCTTGCTCCTGCTTTTCTAACCACTTACCTTTGTGTGTGTTTTGTACAACTTATGCGTTACAGAAGCAGAAGAACATCGCAGGCGCGCTGGCTTTTTGGATGGCCAACGCCTCCGAGCTGCTCAACTTCATCAAGCAGGACCGAGACCTGAGCCGCATCACGTTAGACGCCCAGGACATCCTCGCACATCTGGTCCAGATGGCCTTCAAGTACGTGTGTGTGTGTGTGTGTGTGTGTGTGTGTGTGTGTGTGTGTGTGTGTGTGTGTGTGTGTGTGTGTGTGTGTGTGTGTGTGTGTGTGTGTGTGTGTGTGTGTGTGTGTGTGTGTGTGTGTGTGTGTGTGTGTGTGTGTGTGTGTGATAAATAAAGGAGACAAACCTGTGTGTTTGTGCAGATACCTGGTTCACTGTCTACAGGCTGATCTGAACAACTACATGCCCGCCTTCCTCGACGACCCCGAGGAGCACAACCCTCAGAGGCCCAAGATTGGTGAGAAAGGCGAGCAGAACGAAACCAAAAAGCATTAAAAACAGGAGGGTAGACGAGAAAAAATATGACTGAACTAGGATGTACATTTTAGGACCTCCTCAGTGTGTGACCTGAATCAGGAAAACCTCTGTCATTTATCAGATCAAACAGCCTCGTTTACATGGGAGCTTTAATTCCTCTTTGAAGCAGAATAAAAGTTAATTCCTCTTTAATCTGACCTTGTAAACACGTCATTCCTAATGCTTATTTATTTCCGAATTAGGTAGTTGGTTTATTTTGTTTTTAATTCCAAATTAAATAATTCCTCTTTCTTGTAAACAGTTAACAACACTTATTCCGCTTTAAGTTAATTCCGGTTGTATTGTGCATGTGCGACTTGTGGCGATGACGCGCTGGCTAACGACATAATCCAACATGGCGGCCCGGAATAGAGCCGACCCTATTAATAAGAGCCTTTAAAGACATGGATATAATGAAAAAACGGGATGGATGGAGGCATAAACATGCAGACATTAACACAGACACATGGACTTATTAAACACATGGAGATCAACAAACAGAACAGGCTTCATCAGACGGGTGATACTAAGACCTGGAGATGGAGTAAAATCATCCCCGTACTGCTGCACAGGCTGTAATATCACCAAGTTTATCACTGCACCAGTTGTTAGAGCTACTAACGTTACCAGAGAACAAATATTTATTCCTGGCTATTGTTTTCCAGAGTTTTACTGGACTTTATTTACCAGTGATTAGTTTATTTCTCTTTTCCACTCCGTGGATCAAAGTGTTATTGTTGAGCTGCTGATTCAAAATAAAGGTGAAAACAGTTCTCATGTGTTACAGCCGACAATAAAAGGTTTGTTGTGTGTTTTTCCTGATAGACGTGATACATCACGTTCTCCCCCTGTCCAATCAGAGCCTTCCCAACCTCCAGACCTAAAGCGGAAATAAATAAAGCCGAATAAATATATTTTCCATGTAAACCTCAATTAGAGAATTACTATTTCCATGTAAACACGAAGCAGAACACTTTAATTCGGAATGATTTAATTCGGAACAACTAATTCTGAATTAAAAAACATCACGTAACCGTGGCCAATGTCCTCAGGCTCTAAAACATGACATGTTTTATTTTGACGTCATCAATATGCGCTGCATCGAATGAGAGTTAATTGAAAGCTGTTATTTTCTGTTTATTTTTTAAAGGTTAAGACATATTAAAGTTTCATTAAGCTATGTATTTATTAATCAAACAATATGTTGATATCTTAACTTTTTTTTCAAATTATTTTATTTAATTCTTTATCATACTCTTTTATTTTGAACAAATGGCATATGCATTAATGCAAGAAACAATTTTACAATAAACAAAATATTTGATGCAGAAATAAAAACTTTGACTTTTTACACAGAGTGGGTGGAGAGTATAAACTTAAACTTTTAAACTATCTGACTTTTCAAAAATAAAATTAAAGAACAACTTTTCATCGTACTTCGTCATGTGTACTTCCGATTCCTTCAAAATAAAACACCATGTTGAGTCTAACTACTTTTATTTTGAAACCTAAGGTCATGCCTTTTGACGGCCTTTGATTTGACAAGTGAGGCCTTTTCATCTGACTGAGGTTTTGCTGAGTCATGAGTCCGTTTGGTCTGACCAATGACAGAGATTTTCCTGATTCCTGAGACCTGAGGGTGTCCTAAAATATACACCGTACAGGACAAAACCAAATGAGATGTGACAAAAAGAAGCAACAAGAGCAATTAGATAAGGTATAAGCAAACAAAATGAAAGGTTTAGCAAACAAAAAACATGGTGATGATGGAAAAGACAGGGCATTATATGACTCGACAAGACAAAACAGGAACAGACAATCACCTACATATAAGATGAGCTATGACGCGAGAATAATCAAAAAAAAAAGACAAACAAATGATATACTGCATGAGACAAAAAGAAAAATATAGGACAGGGCAAGACCAAAAAAATAAATAAAATGGAACAAGATGATAGAACAAGACAGAAGAACACATGAGAATAAACAAGACGAGTGTGAGACAAAAAAAGGTGATGGAAAACAAGACAGAGCAGAATAAAATAAGACAGGACAAAACAAACCAAGAAAAGTCAAAATAGGAAAAGATAAGATTAGAAAATGTAAGATGAGATACGACACGACGACAGAACAATAATAAAACTACATACTGCATGAGACAAAATGAAAAGATAGGACAGGACAAGCAAATGAGATATTAAATTAATAAACTGGGAAAAAGTTATAAAATGAAATAAAACAGGACGAGATGATAAACAGGACAGTGAAAGGTAAGATAAGAAGATGGACGTATGAAGGTAGAGATGGGTGGTGTGTCCCAAACTTGCCCTCACCTGTCCTCACTGTCCTGTCTCACCCTGCTGCAGAAGACGTCCTGCACACGCTGACCGGAGCGATGTCGTTACTGCGCCGTTGCCGTGTGAACGCGGCGCTGACCATCCAGCTGTTCTCTCAGCTCTTCCACTTCATCAACATGTGGCTGTTCAACAAGCTGGTGACGGACACCGACTCTGGGCTGTGCTGCCACTACTGGGGGGCCATCCTCCGCCAGCAGCTCAGCCACATCGAGGCCTGGGCCGAGAAACAAGGCCTGGAGCTGGCAGCAGACTGCCACCTCAGCCGCATCGTACAGGTACTATCTAGTCATTGTCCTTCGTTTCATTCAAAATTATACATTTGTGCATTTCCCATTTAAATACAGAGAGACAGAGAAATTAATCAGGACTCTACTACTGAAATTAAATATAAAATAAAAAATTGTGTATTAAAGTAAGATAATTTAAAATATTGGCAAATAATTACACATTAAATACTTATTATTACATATTATTTATCTTTAAATATCAAATTAAAATGTATTATAATGTCGATTTTTCTACAAATATTGAAATAATACATATTAAGGAAATATTAAATTACAATAAATCTAAAATTGCTCAATCAGGACTGTACTGCATGCTGGGAAATTAAATATGAAATACATTTATAAAAACTACAAATATTAAAATGAATACATAGTAAGTAAATTACGTATTACATATTAAGTAAAATAAAATATGTATTAGATTAAATATTTAAAACTATATGTATGACTACTGTACATTTAAAAAAAAATAAAAAATACATTTAAGAAAATATTAAGTTACATGAAATAGATTTTTGCATTAATTGTATTCATCAAAATAATTTTCTCTAATACATTTTTTAAGAAATTATAAAAAAATACATTATTATCAATGCATATTGAGTAATAGTGAAATCAAATGAAATTGCTGTAATTTTTGTTGTATATTGTGTTTTTTGAATCATTTTGTGTGTTATTGTCGTCATTTGGTGTTTGTTTGGAGCTATTTGTAGTTTTACGTGTGCGTCTCATTGTGTGTTTGTGTGTCCCCTCCAGGCCACCACACTGCTCACCATGGACAAGTACTCCATGCAGGACGTCCAGAACATCCACAACACCTGCTTCAAACTCAACTCATTGCAGCTCCACGCTTTGATGACCAACTATCACTGTGCGCCCGACGAGCCTTACATACCGCCGGTGAGACACACACCTTCAGACGTAGATTAAACGTGATCCTCCACTGATTTTACAAATCTGGACTCAAACCTTTGAAATGACCTTTTTAAAATATCTATGCCAAACAAAACACATTTGTTTTAATAAAAATAGGACTACTTTACAGTTTTAGAGCCTGTGTGCATCCATCTTTAAATCACATGATTGATGATGTCACACGGTCCCACTGCCTGTAAACATCCCATTGTTTTTTATTAGACTGAAACATTCAGCCTGATTTTTAGATCATTTAACAGCGTGTGCTGCTTTTTTAATAAAATTATTAAAAAACACACAAAGCGACTCCAAAAACACTCAAAACATCAACAATTTAATCTAACTTCATATTTTAATTTGATTTAATATAACTATTAATTTGATATGTATTAATTATTATATGTTTACTTTTTTTAATTGGATGAGAGGAAATAATTTCTAATTAATACAATTGTAACAAAAAAATTATTTGATGTAATTTAACATTTCCTTAATATGTATTTATTATGGCTGTATTTCTTTATCATTAAAAAAATCTATATATGTTTTTAATATTTAATCTAATACATTTTTACTTTGATATTTAAATTGACTTAATATGTAATACCTATAATGTATTAATTTTAGTATTTGTAGAACAAAAAACAAACCAGAAACAATAATAATAATAATAATAATAAATGAATAAAGGATCATATATACAGTATACATAATTAATTTTATATTTAATTTCCCAGCATGCAGTATAGTCCTGATTAAGCAACCTTTACTCTCCCTTAAACAACGCTCTGGTGGCTTAAGTTAGGGAGTTAATCACGGACTGTTGTAGACACACAAACCCTGAGGATAGAACAGTCGGTGACTACTCGCTAACTTCAGCCACCAGAGCGTGTCAGTGCACTGTTTAAGGGAGAGTCAAGGTGACAGTTCCCACGGCAGTCATAGATTATTTTTCAGAATTTAACAGAAGATTTACTTTACTATAATGTACATTTACATTCCAGCGAAGCTTCTCAACCATTTTCATCAGGTTGCAGAAAAAAACACTAAAAAAATGTTTGTAATTGGCTTCTTTCTCACACTTCTGACAGCAGGATTTAATTTATAAACACTAATATTAGGATTATATATATATATATATATTTATTATATTGTTTTCTTTTGAAATTAAACTTTTTGATAGTTATTTGGAATCTTTATTTTATTGTTGAATAATTTATTTTATCATATACAGTAATTATTATACATTATTTTTATTATTGAATTATTATTGTTTGATAATTATTTATGTATTATTGTGGGCTTTCGTGTGTTTTTCTATTTATAATAAAAAAAATGTAAATACCAGGGTTGGGGATCAATTGTAATTGGATAATTGATAATTAATTACAATTATGGTGTGATTGTTAATATAATTGTAATTTTAAAAATCTGTTGCTGTTGTAATTGTAATTGAATTGTAATTGAGTTTTGTCTTTGTAATTGCAATTGCTGTGCAAATTTTATAAAAAAATGGTCAATTATAATATAAAGCAAAACTGTCGATGTACAGTTGTACACATACAGTATGTAGTTAACAATTATTAAAATATGTTTCATATCAGGCTCTCACACATTTTACCATTTAATAAAAAAAGGCTTATGGTTAGAAAAAATGATTATGAAGCCTAACAAAGTGATCAATAGACAGGAAGCAAGTTAGATAGGTTATTTATATTAGGCTCAGTAATTGGGATTACATGTAATTGAGAATGTAATTATAATTGACATTTTGAGGATACAAAATATTAGCAATTTGATTGTAATATGAAAAATTGCAGGTCATTGTAATTGTATTTGAATTTTAATTGAACATGGGTAATTGACCCCAACCCTGGTAAATATTCTGGTATTTTGTGTGTGTGTGTGTGTGTGAGAGAGACAGCTGTCGTTGTTAGCGCTAGCTATTAAAACATGGAAAACACATATGTAGCATCAAATGTAAAATTTTCCATTATCTGTGGTTTGCCTCACACCTGCAACAAAGTCGATAGTGAGTCACCAGTTTATTTGGAAACCACTTGGACTGTAACACCGTAAACGAGCTGAGACAACCACAGACTGCATGAAAACAGCTGCTAGAAATAAATCAGATGTGATACCATCTGGAATCAGTCCTACACAGTCCTATCCTCGCTGTGTGCGCTCAGGAGCTGATCGACCACGTGGTGGCGGTGGCGGAGAACACGGCGGATGAGCTGGCGAGGAGCGATGGCAGAGAGGTGCAGCTGGAGGAGGACCCGGACCTGCAGCTGCCCTTCCTGCTGCCTGAGGACGGGTACTCGTGTGACGTGGTACGCAGCCTCCCCAACGGCCTGCAGGACTTCCTGGACCCACTGCTGCAGAGAGGTGAGCTTCCTCTTCCTCCAGAACCCAGTCGTGTCACTGACATGTGTGTCTGTGTGTGTGTGTGTGTGCGGTTCCGCCCGCTGCACTGCAGGCTTCTGTCGCTTAACGCCCCACCCTCGCTCACCCGGGACCTGGACCGTCCACTTCGAAGGAGCCGACTGCGACAACCACTTCTCCAACGTAGACACGTCGGAGACGGTGAGGATTTCTCAAGCTTTGTACATACGTTGGTGTAGCACTTCAACTGGTCATCGTTCTAACTGGTGACCCATCACAGGCTTTAAAGCTGTCAGTGTTTATCTGCTTAAAGTCTGAGTAAAGCAGAAATAAATGTGTTATGACACCACAGAAACATGTGTCATTGACCACTGAGCTAGCTCCACTATTACATCATAAATGGTTTAATATGGTTTTGCTTGACACGGTCTTTGAGAAGATTGATGTATGTTTGTCTCCTGTTAATTAGTTTGAGTTTTTAGTTTTTGTTCCTTTTGATATCTGTCACTAGATAATGATCACTAGTGGACTGTAACACTGACTGCTTATTATTTAAAATGCTGCTCTTAAAGACAGATGAGGACGAGGGGACGTGTTTTTTTTGTGTGTTCTGGGAGTTATTTGTGTCATTTGGTGGGTTTTTGGAACTATTTATGTGTTATTGTTGTTATATCTTGTTTTGTTGGAGTCGTTCGTGTTTGAGTGTGTGTTTTTTTTTTTTTGTGTTTTGGTTTTTTTTGCCTTTTCACCTGTTTTTGACGTTTTTTGTGTTGTTGCTGTATTGTGTGTGTTTGGAGTCATTTTGTGTGTTCTTGAAGTCATTCAACTTCAGATGTTGTACTTGAAAGAAGTGAGAATGATGATCCTGAACAACAAAAAAGGGCTTTTTACATCAATCTGACACAATATTTTTATTTTCACTTTGACCTTTTATTTCTTTAGCTTTTAAATATCTGAAACAAAATCAGAAGTAATATTTCCAGCCCATAAATTCAGACCTTTCACTTTCAATCTTGGACTTTTTGCGTCTGGTCCTTGTGGACGACTCTGAAGCAGGATTTACAGGGATTTTTTCTTTGATGTGATAAAATGACTAAAAAAGGTAACGTTTCGTAAAGCTACAGCGATAAAAGCTCTATTCAGACTATTTTTAGAAAACATAAACCTGGGAGATCAGGCTCGTGTCCACACCACTGTTGGAGGGAAATGATTATAGTTACACACACACACACATCCATCAACACCAAATAGCAGAACAGAGGTTAATGAAGGAGCTGCTGCAAGACAAATTACAGACCTTTTTAGACAACACACACAATCTCACAGACACACAGCCACTTCCTTTGTAATTAAAGTGTTTTTTCCACTTCTACTACTGTTTCATGATGGCAGTCTTTACAAAATGTAGGCCACACACACACACACACACACACACACCCTCAAAGTATTTATGAAGTGAAAACAACCAAATACAATTAAATAATATCTATTATTGTTGCATGTGTGTTTTTTGTGTGTGTTCTTGGAGTCATTTGTGTGTTTTCTTTAGTTATTTGTGGTTTTTCACATATTTTAGTTACTGTTTTTTGTGTTTTTGTTGCGGTATTGTGTGTTCTTGTTGTCATTTGGAGTGTTTTTAGAGCCCTTTGTGTGTTTTTGTTAGTTCCTGTGTTTTTGGAGTCATTTGTCTGTTTATGTTGTGTGTGTTTCTGGAGTTATTTTGTGCGCTTGTTTTGGGGCCCACATAAATATTGACCGAGGGCTGCATGTGGCCCCTGGGCTGCCAAGTTGCATGTGAGTTCAGTGTGTCACGCTGTTCATGCACTCAATTGAAAATTTCATTCAAAATAACTATAAAAACATACACTAGTACGGAAAAATGCAAAAAATGATGACAAAAAAACCCATAAGACAACTAAAGGTTTCCAAACAGTGGAACTTCTGCTTGTTTTTCATGTTTTTGTGCGTCTCTCCCCACCCAGTAACCCAGCCCTGCTGTGTGTAGCAGGCTGTGATTGTGCACTGCGTGTGTACGTGGGCAGCTCTGATGTGGTTTCCATTCTTGACTCATGTCCAGGGACCACAGGTTCCTCTGTGGTCTTCCCTGCTTCATTCCTTCCCTGCCTCACCCTCCCTCACCCCTCCCTCCGTGGGTCCATCTCGGCCTCATCACTCTGCTCATGGTTTCCCAGCCCGACGGAAGCATCGCCCTCTACAACTTTCTCTGAAGTTATTAAACTTGCCGTCTCTCACCGTCCTGTCCTTTTGTCTCTGCAGCCAATGAGGAAAGAGCCGGAGGTTGTCACGGTAACCCTGAAGAAGCACAACGGCATGGGCCTGAGCATCGTGGCAGCAAAGGTAGGAACACATGCTTGTGTGTGTCTGTGTGTGAGTGGTGAAGTCATGCACTTGCAGGAGTGTGATAAATAATTTGGGTGTTTCCAACTCATCTGTTGACATTTATGGGCTGGCAGTGATGATTTATTACACATGATGTGCTGTTTTTACGCCCTCAATTTTAGTTTCTGCTCTGAGCGCTCTCACATAACTAAGTAATGCCATAGTTCTTCATCTGTTGGTTTAATGCTGTGTTTTGGGTTAATGCTCCTGCCCCCACCGTAAAGAACCATAGACACCGATTAACGTTCAGGTCACTGAGCTGTCCCTCAGTTCAATGCAAGAAAAAACGTCAAGAATCGCAAGCAAAACATCAAGAATCACAAGCAAAACATCAAGAATCGTAAGCAAAAAGTCAAGAATCGTAAGCAAAACGTCAAGAATTATAAGTAAAAAATTAAGAATCGCAAGTAAAAACGTATAAATCGCAAGCAAAAAGTTAAGAATCACAAGCAAAATATCAAGAATCACAAACAAAATGTCAAGAATCGTAAGCAAAAATTCAGGAATTAAAGACATTTTATAAGCAATATTTTCTTTTTTGTGTGTGTGTGTGTGCGTGCGTGCGTGTGTGATGAAGTCATGCACTAGCAGGAGTCTGTCAGTAAAGCCCAAAAATAATGTGGGTGTTTCCAACTCGTCTGTTGACATTTATGGGCCTTTGGTGTTGTTTAGTCTGAATTTTTCTCCTGTGAGTCACTATAATATCCTCCGATGAGGAGTCCGGTCCGTTTGTTTCCTGCTGCATCTATTTCTTAGTAACAAAAGAAAATGAAATTCTTAGAAAATTTAAATAATTAGGGAAATAATGGAAAATGCTGCTCCTGATTAAACTGCAACATTTAGAATTTTGCCAAATTCTGTCTCTCCAGCTTTCCTGGAAGTTATTGATTATTTTAGTTGTTTGTCTATTTTTCTGTAATTATTACTTTTTATGGAGTTATTTTGTGTATTTTTGCTGTGGTTTTGCACATTTCTGCCATCAGCTTATGTATTTTTGTGTATTTTTGTAGCCATCTTGTGTGTGTTTGGAGTCATTTAGATTTATTGTAATAGTAAGAGATTAGTTGTCTTATGGGTATTTTTGTCATCGTTTTTCATGTTTTTTTCTTAAATATTCTGTTTTTATAGAGTCAGCATTTTTTGTTTTGGGAGTAATTATGATTTTTTTGTGTATTTGTTCTCGTGTATTTTTGTTATTGTTTTTTGTATATTTTGGGGTTTTAAGCAGCAGTCATCTTGGGTGTTTTAATTATCTTTTGTATATTTTTCTTGTCCTTTTGTGCATTTTTTTAGTTGTGTTTTTTGTTGTTTTGTATATTATTTCTCATTATTTGTGGGTTTGTTATTGTTTTATGTGTTTTTAGAGTTATTTTGTTTATTTTTGTTGCCATTTTCTATAATTTCATGTGTATTTTCGTTCTCATTTTGTGTATGTTGTTGTTGTTTTGCATATTGTTTTGCTTTTTTGTTGCATTTTTGTTGTAGTTTTGATTATTTGAGCTGTCTTTTGTGTATTTCTCTGAAATTATTAAGTTTTTGGGTATTTTTGTTGCCGTTTTGCATATTTTTGCCCTCATCGTGTGTATTTCTATATCGTTATTCTTGTCTATTTTTGTAGTCATCTTGTGTTCTTTTGAAGTAATTATGATTTATTTTTTTTAATGTAGTTGTTTTGTACTTCTGTTCTGAGATGTCATTACTAACTGTAAAATCATGCCAATCCTAATGCGGTTAATTGAGTTATTTAATGTCACGCTGAGATTTGACATGTACGTCAGTTTTCTACACATTTAGCTACTTCTTTCAGGAGGAAAAGTGTCGTGGAAACACTCAATATTAGTCCCAAAAGTCCGTAATTCATTGAAATATCACAAGATTTGTTATTTCTGTTTCTTTCCAAATAGGGTCGCAAAGGGGCCGAACATTTCCAGTGAATTTTCACGGGAACTTAAGCTCGAGATTATTAAAAAATATAAACTTCTCATGGGAAATATTCATAGGAATTTCACGTTAATTTCTGTTAATTCCCATGGAAAAATTTCAACTTTGAGAATTCAAAGAATTTTGGAACCCTATTTGAAATGTTTTGTTTTTTTACGGTTACTAATTAACAGTTAAAATACATTTAATGACACATAGACGTGTGATTGTGACGTTTTCTACTGATACATCTGTGCTTGAATATGAAAGTAATCATCAGTTTAGTGTGAATTAAAGAACTGCTGTGAATGTTGTCATTGTTGAGTCTGACTGCAGCGCTGAGACTAAACAGTGACGCTGCACAGAAATGATTGATGTGTGTTTCACTGTTTAAGGTCAAACATCAAAGGCTTTCTGCTTTGATGTGTAGGAGGTGATTTTTGCTTCTGAAAGGCATGTTCTTGTTTAATTTTAATGACGAGGGTCGAGATGAGTGAAGGTTTGACTGGATTAGAAATGCTACACACACACACACACACTATGACTAAGGTGGAGTCAGACATTTAACACAGGCTTCCTTTATAGCAGACATGGGCAACTCGTGGCCCGGGGACCACATGCGGCCCTCCGACTTAATCTGCACGGCCCCTCTATTAAAATATACAGAAGAAAACTAAATTTACTCAAAAGATTGCTAAATACCAGAAAACATAGAATATTACAGAAAAATACAAAAAATGGCAACAAAAACACCCATAATCAGAATCAGAATTCCTTTATTAATCCCAGGAGGGATTAAGACGCAAGACCCAAAAAAACCTAAATTACTCCAAAAATACACAAAAACAACTCACAAAAATATGCAAAATGACTTAAAATATTATATCAGAAAAATACACAAATGAACATAATAAAAACATAATAATTACAGAAAAACACAGCGTAAATAATCAAAGATGTTACATAAATGCAACAAAAAAGCAGAACGATATGCAAAACAACAACAAAATACACAAAATGTGTCAGTTCTTGTGTTCTTGGAGTTTTGTGTGGTTTTTGTTGATGTTTTGTGTTTTTGGAGTCATTTTGTGTATTTTGTATCAGTTTTGTGTATTTTTGGTGTCATTTTTTGTGTTTTTGGTGTCATTTGTGTGGTTTTGTTGCAGTTTGGTGTGTTTTTGGTAGGGATTGACCGATATGGATTGTTTAGGGCCGATACCTATATTTTTTCCATCAGTCTGAGCTGACTACTGATACGGAATGCAGATTTTCTTTAGCCGATATTTGGAGCCGATACTACTTTTGCTCCCTCAATTAACTCATTCAGTGCCAGCCGTTTTTCAGCATTTTGACTGATTTTTAAAGACCCACAGAATATTTTCTACTATGACTATCTGAAATCTGACACCAGATTCTGAAAGATTGAAGCCTCTACTTTCATAAAAAAGGAAATTGTTTCTGGGTCGTTTCGTTCTTTTGTAATCAGCCGTCGAATAGAGCAAGTTTTACACAAATCATCAGTTTCAGAGCAAAAAGCTGAGAAAAAAGCTTTTTACTAAAAAACCCTGTCAGTGACTTTAAAGCAATTTTTTTTTTTTTTTGCTTTAGTGACAACTCTAACATCTGAACATTGTTTCCTTATATAAAACTACAAAAAAACACTGAGACCAGGCTTTTGATGGCAAAATTATTATTATTATTTATCTATCTGGGTCAGAGTTAAATGGATTTCTTACTGTATTTTGGCGTTCCTCCAACTTTCTCTCCCGTCAGTCTGCACACACGCAACTTCCTCTTCCTCCCGACACGCAGTGATGACCCGTTTGGCCCGGTTAGTTGATGGTTTTATCTCACGATCACAACATTATCAATAATCCACTCATGTCCACACATGTTCTGTGTTAGTATGTGGAGCTGTGAGCTGCTGGATACGTCACAATATCACTCTGTAGCGCCATAATCTCACTCGTTCCTGCTTCTTCCTGCTTTGCTGGGTAGCATCAGTGGCTCATCTCTCATCTAAAGGTGCACTGCTGCCATCTTCAGGGCACAGTTGGTCACTACATCACCCCACAGCTTAGATTGATGAGGGACCTCCACCAGGGTGTTTTCTAGTAATCCCCGTGAAAAAAAACTCAAATGACGAGTTATCTCGTCAATGGCACTGAGTGAGTTAACATCATAAAAATTACACATTGATGATAACAAATTGTACGAGTTTCAATTTTTAAAAAAGGAACATTTACTGAAATTAACAAAGGTGAGGTAGAACGACAGCAAGTTAAAAAAAAAAACCTATCAAATATTAAAAACAGACGATGTAGAACAAGAACAAGTAAAAAATAAATCTGCTCTCTGTAAATAATGCAGATTGGCGAATGCAGCAGCCCGCATCGGCCGATGCCGATACACGTAAAAAACGATGTATCGATTTATTACTAGTTTTGGAGTCATTTTGTTGCAGTTTTGTGTTTTCGGAGTCATTTATGTTTAGTTTTACCCTTCAGTATCCATAATGGAGACAAATATCTAAAACACAGTAAAACAGTGAGATGATAATAAATACAATAGAAAATAAATAAAAATGGAATATTAAGGTTGTTACCATGCTGTGATGTTTAGGGTGCAAACACTTTGGTTGGAGCGTGAATAGCTCCAGTGTCAGCGTTTCCTGTGTGGAGGAGGAAGAGCTGGAAGGAAACTCTGTCACTGTTTGTTTTTGACTGTGTGTGTGTGTGTGTGTGTGTGTGTGTGTACGTGTGTGTGTGTGTGTGTGTGAGCAGCAGGTAGAGCCAGCAGCTGCTTGAACTCTGCTTTCGTTCACCGGCCCCTGCTCTGTCCTCTTATATAACACTGTGTGTGTATGCGCGTGTGTGTGTGTGTGTGTGAATGCGTGCGTGTGTGTGTTGCCATTGAGGCTCCACCTCTGTCTCCGGCAGCCGTCACATCACCTCTGGATGGACTTGTGCCTGACAAACACTGTAATTAGGAGCCGTGGCAGGAATTTCTCAGCACTTTGGGAACATTGGAGGAATTTCACTCGTCCATGCTGGACCTTTACACAAAAAGTGTGTCCACGTGCACCTTTTAACCTTTATTCTCCTTTTTGTTGCCTCGGAGCACTTTTAAAGGAGTTTTTTTTATTTACCTCCCGTGTTTGCGAGTGTAAACAGTGATTTTGGGGGAATGGATTAGAAGCGTTTTTAAAAAGCCTCTCAGTGGATGAAAAGCAGGTGTGCAGCAGCATGTGGTTTTCAGTGGTGGGCAGGAGAGACCAGGTATAGTGTAACGTCTTTCTACTATATTTAAACTAATGTTTCACTGCAGGCTCACCAACCATCACAGATTTTAGCCACATTCAACACAAGGTTTTAAGGGACGTTTGTGTAAATTTCTCAGCTTTAAAAATCTTAAAATGACTAATTACATATTGTAGATGTGTTAAATAAAGTCCTAATGTATTAAACAATATATTTATGCACATATTTTAGATGTGTTATTGTTAAACATTATTTTATTTTTTAGCATCACTTTACCAGTACTAGATTATTTGTATTTATTGATAATGAATTTATTTATTCATTTGTATTTTAGTGTTATTTATTTATTGTATTAAAAATAAACACATTGAACAAAATAATTACATTTTGTAGATGTGCAAAATAAAATCATAGTTTATTACATAATATTTTTAAATGTCGTCATATTTTTTTAGATTTATTATTCATAAATATAATTATTTTTTTTGTATCTCTTTACTAATACTAGATTATTTATAGATTTTTAAAATTCATTATTAGTTAACATTATCAGATTTTTTTAAATAAACACTGTTTTTTATTTATTGTAAACATAAGCAGATTTTTAGATGTATTATTTTATTATTATGCTAAATAAAATCCTAGTTTATTTTTTTTTTTAAATGTCAGATTTTTAGAATTATTATTATTATTATTATTATTAATTTTTAGCATATTTGTACTAGTACTAGGTTATTTATAGATTTAGATTGAAATGTATTAATTAAGATGATCAGATTTTATTTAAATAACAGTTATTTATTTATTTATTGTAAAAACACATTGTTTATCCTCTCAGGGTTTTAGCAAAATAATTAGACATTGTAGATGTGTAAAATTAAATAATTTATAGATTTTTAAATGTATTATTTCCTTCATTTATGTATTGATTGTAAAAATAAGCACATATTGTTTATTGTCTCAGGGTTAAAGCTTCTTTCAATGGGTTCACACATTGTTCTGCTGAACAAACCAGTTCATCAGTGGCTGTTTCAAACCTGTGTGCTTGTGTTTTAAGTCATTGTTTGCATTTTCCTCTCGTCCTCCTCCTCCTCCTCTGATGTTGTGGCAGTGTTTGCTGCTTTATCAGAACAGAACATTCCTTCTTTGCAGATTTGGAAAGTGCAATGTTTGCTCAGTTTGTCCCGGTCCTGGCATGTGGGGACGCTGCACCGATGACGGAGCAAACCTGTGCCTGGAACACATTTACACTTTGGTCTCTTTGTGGTTTTCAGTGGAAGAAGTTGTTTTTTTAAAGATAAATGGAAGAATTTAACTTGACTTAAAGCTCATTAAGTGCTTTACATCGGCTCAAAGATGCTCAGCTGTGGTTATGATGAGATGGACGTGGTCAGCAGCAGCAGCAGCAGCATTACTCAGTGTTACTCACGTTTCACCAAGGCTGCTTTACAACAGTATCTAATCTAAGGGTCACATTAGAATAATCATCTGATCTAAGCATTAACACAGGAAACAACAGCAGGTTTTGTGGTCATTTTGTGTGTTTTTGGTGTTATTTTGTGATTGTTTTGGGTATTTTTAAGTGTATTTTCCTGTTATTTCAGGATTTGTTGTTGTTATGTGTTTTACGAGTCATTTTGTGTATATTTGTTGTTGTTTTGTGGCTTTCTGTCATTGTTTTGTAAATTGCTGTCATTTTTTGAAATATTTTTCTCGTTTCATGTTTGTTGTTGTGTGTTCCCATTGTTTTGTGATTTTTTGTAATTTTTTGTTTTTTTGAAGTCATTTTGTGTATTCTGTGCATCTGCTCTCACAGAAGATGGCCACTGACTCTTTTTCTTACTCAAAGGAAGAAGGTGGGAGCATTATAGTTTCAGACACCTTGCTTGATCAGAGCTCCCCACAAACTACAGATGTCAAGAAGTTTTATTAAGAACTCAAAAAATGTTCAGAAAAGGAGCTAAAACTACAGTTACACATGATAACATTGTCGATACCAAGAGGATTAATACAGAAATTTCCTTCATTTGGCTTTGGAGATCCACTCTTTAAGCAGAAATGGGAGGTCATTTTAAACAAGTGCTTCCTTGACCTGATCTTACTGCTCATAGAAGAGGCTAAGAAGCAAAAAAGCCTGCTTCAGGAGGAGATGGCTACACTGAAAGAAGAGATATTTACACACTTTGCAGAACAACACCTCCCATTTGAAAAGGAAATAAAAGGATTGGAACAACTACAGAATGACCTAAAACAAGTAAAACTGACAAAATTCAAAAGAGACCAATCTGACTACAAAGAAGACAAAGTTTACACATGGAAGCAAAGAACCTACCACAGAACCCAGCCACAAAGGAGAAGAACCGTTTCCTTTCAACTGCCAAGCAGCGATAAAGACCATTCAGAGATGGACGACGACTCTTCAACACATTTTTTAGAATCAAGACCAAAGAGAGACAACAGAACAAGACGAAAGACCAGAAGAGGAAGAGGCAAGTCTACAAAAAGCCCAAGACCAGAATGAACAGGTGATTAACCTATCAGGTGTTCCACTCACACCTAGTCATTTTTCTGTGTTGTCTAAAGGTCTAACTTTTGCCCCCACAAACACAACTAAAGAATTTCATACAAGATAGACTCATTTCAATTTCATCACAATCTCCAGCTGAAAGTTTGGTATAACACTAACCCCAATCAAGCTGCCTCTCGCTCTCATATTCAGACAGAATCTACACAAACATTATTTACGCCCAAGAACACCTTCATTCCTGCCACATTCTATCCTACTTTGAACACATTTTACAGAAAAGTAACAAATGAAGTGGACAAACTGCATCAAAGATGAAAAAAGACGGGAACCTGTCAAAAGAAGACAATGAGGCACTGAAATGGCTTTCGACTAATGATGACATCATCATCAAGAGAGCAGACAAAGGAGTAGCAGTGGTGGTGGTGGGCAGAGACCAGTACATTACAGAGGCCTTGAGACAGCTGAGCTACAAGCTTTTATTGTCTAATCCTCCAGAGCAAATAAAGACAGAACTTAAAGAAATACTCTTAATTACAAAGCATCAAAGGTGGATTACTCAGAATGAACATGACTTTTTGCTGTGAAAACCTTAGAATCCCTTCTTTTTATATGCTTCCGAAAGTCCATAAGAATCTAGAAAACCCACCTGGAAGACCTTTAATAAGTGGGAATGAATCTATCACAGAACCAGCATCAGAATGTGTTGACTTTCACATTAAATCATTTGTGTTAGAGCTGCCCTCTTTCTCAATAACATTAAAGAAATTAGAAATATAGGGCCAGCACTTTTGTGACTATGGATGTTGAATCCCTTTACACAAATATTGACCAGGAGGAAGGGTTGGAAGCTCTCTCACATTACTTGGAAAAGACTCAACCAGGACAGACGCCCCCTGCTGCATTCATCTTGCAACTCACAGAATGGACTTTAACTAACAATGTCTTTGTCTTTAAAGATAATGTTGGTGACAGTTTCAGCCCTCCATGGCGTATTGACAACATACTTTCTGGTCAGTTTCAGAGTCAAACGAATCTGTGATTCAACGAATGATTTTGAGAAAAATGCCAAAGATCTGAGTCACAGATTTGAGAAGAGAGGATGTCCAAAGAAGACTATTGACACAGCTTACAGCAAAGCAAAATATCTTCCTAGAGAGCAGCTACTGGTTTAAGAGCAAACGTATCAACAGTCACCTAATCAAGTTTATGTTGTGACGCAGTATAACTGCAAAGCAAATCAAATCAAACAAATAATTGGGATATATTGAAAAGTGACTCATCTCTTAGAACAGTGGTTCTCAACTGGTCTCACCCACGGTCATTAAATCGTGACCCAGTTTTAATTTTTTTATACCAAATAATTTTTTTTCTAAAATAGCTGTTGAAAACACACATATACTGTATAATCTTTTTTAAAACATAAATCTATATATTTTCCTGTGTAACACGCATTTTACAGCATGCCTGTCAAACAAAAAGTTTCTTTCAAAATAAAAGACAAGTCCAACATGAGAAATATGAAGTATTTATTTATTTTTGACCAGCTGTCCATGACCCACCCAGTACAGGTCCGCAACCCACTTTTGGGTCCCGACCCACCAGTTGAGAATCGCTGTCTTAGAGAAGCCCGTCCTGATGCCCCTACATTCAGCTCCAGACGAGCCCTTACCTTAAACAATAAACTGGTGAGAAGCTATCTTCCCTTTAAAGACCAAAAAAACCTGTTTAGACTGTAGAGCAGATAGAAAGTACTTAGTAGTACTCACTTACTTACTAGAGTAGGTCGTCATAAATGTGGGAATAGCAATCATTGTGACAACATGACAAGAACCAGGTACTTTACAGATGTTAACACAGGAAAACATTTGACATTTATCTTTTATAAACTGCAACACTCGTTGTGTAGTTTACAGACTGGAATGTCCCTGTGGGCGTTTCTACATCAGGAGAATTAAGTGTCAACTAAAAGTAAGATTGGCTGAACATAAATACGCCATTAAAACAGAAAACCCACATTATCCTATGGCTGTACATTACAAAGAGGCTAATCATGGTAGCTGTAACTCTCTGAAAAGATCTGGTAATGAGAAAATACAAAACTCAATCAGAGGAGGAGATAGATTAAAATCACTCCTCCAAAGAGAGTCTTTCTGGATATATAATGAGGAACTAGATTTCTCTTCTTTTTTGTAGCTTTTCTTTTACAGCTTTTTCTGGGCTCTAATTTAATACATGTTTAGAAAATCTCCATGTATCAATCCTGTATAATCCATTTTTCATGTTTTTAAACATCACTGACTAAACTGCTCTACAGATTTTAATTGTAATTTTGAAAGGAAGTAGTTTGGCAGCCATTTTGTCACTGCCCTGATGAAGGCCTGTTAGGCTGAAACATGTTTTTATGATTAAATATCCCTCATGGAATAAAGGCTTTTTAACAACAGTCTCTCTGAGTGCCTCAGATCTTTGTGAAACTCATTTTGTGTATTTTCAGCTTTTTTTCTTGTTTTGTGTTACAAGTCGTTTTGGGTGTTTTTGAAGTCATTTAGTGTATTTTCCTGTTATTTCAGGTTTTTGTTGTTTTCTGTATTTTTGAAGTGTTTTTCCTGTTATTTTAAGTGTTCTGTTTTTCATTTTGTGAATTTCTCTCATTTTTTAATATTTTTCTCTCGTTTTGAGGTTGTGGTTGTTGTGCGTTTTTGTTTTCTAGTGTGTTTCTATAATTGAAGCGAGGGCCGCCCAGTTGCTGTAAAGGCTAATATAAGAAAGTGCAGGATCTTATTCACAGATTCCCCAGTGGTTTGATTATATCCTGTATAAATGCAGTTTTTTGCTTAAATAGAAGATTTAAGTAGGACAAGCTGCAGATATTGTCATTGTTTGGTTTAAAACTAATTGTCATTAATAAACAGGACGTGTTTTATGAACGTAAGTTGAAACTGTAAAATGTCGAATATCAGCCAACGAAAAATCCAATCTGGTGCATCCCTACTTTTAAGCAATAATCCTACAGTGAGGATTTAAACAATGGTCCACAGAGCACGACATGCTTTCTCTCTTTAGACGTCGTGACCCTTTGATCGTCTCATGGTGCTCCCACTTCCTCCAGGCCTGCTGGGAATTCCCACGAGAGCTTTTTATCACTTGTGTTGGTTGTTTTTTCCCCAAATGGCAAATGTTGCGGTTGGTTCTTGAACAGAGGCTCTTTTAACGTGGGCCATAATGTACAGAACCGCTCAGTGTTGGTCTGTCCTCCTAATGTCACCCTGAGGAGAAACGAGGAAACAGTGGAACATTGTGGCTGGTCGTGGTCAACGATGGTTTCTGTCGTGGAGGAAACAGATTTGAGGCCAGTGACAAATGGGTCTTCACAATGAGGAGGAAAACACATGGAAAGTAATGGTTTGGGCTTTTCTTCCAAATCAAAAGCCTTTGTGTTTTACGTAACGTTCGCATGCGTTTTCTAACGTCAATTAATGTCGATCCATATTTATAGTATTTCCTGCTTCAGGAATGTCTTTAAGAACCAACAAAGCAAGCATCATCACCAGCTAAACCTGTAGCGATCATGGCCATAACAAAAATCTGTTGATATTTCAGAACTGATCTTGTCTGTTTGCAGTGGACGGATTCATGTTGTTGAAAAGCTCGCTGGACAATAGGAACAAAGCATGAAGTCACATGACTGACTGGTGAAACATTATGAATACTTAAATATATCAGAACACATCTGATTAAAGGAACCAGGGTTGGTGTTATGGATCAATTGGTGCTCCTCGTTTTTCGTTGTTAGCGCTAGCTATTAAAACATGGAAAACACATGTAGTATCAAATGTTAAATTTTCCAAAATCTGTGGTTTGCCTCGCATCCGCAACAAAGTCGATAGTCACCAGTTTATTTGGAAACCACTTGGACTGTAACACCATAAACGAGCTGAAACAACCACAGACTGCATGAAAACAGCTGCTAGAAATAAATCAGATGGGATACCATCAGGAATCAGTCCTATCCTCGCTGTGTGCGGGACATGGTCCAGGACCTGGTCAGGGACCTGGTCAGGGACATGGTCTCGGACCTGGTCAGGGACATGGTCTCGGACCTGGTCAGGGACATGGTCTCGGACCTGGTCAGGGACATGGTCTAGGACCTGGTCAGGGACATGGTCTAGGACCTGGTCAGGGACATAGTCATGGACCTGGTCAGGGACCTGGTCAAGGACATGGTACAGGTTATGGTCTAGGACCTGGTCAGGGACATGGTCTAGGACCTGGTACTGGACCTGGTCAGGGACATGGTCTAGGACCTGGTCAGGGACATGGTCTAGGACCTGGGGAGAGAAAGGGGCTATAGTGGAGTTTTGCTCCTTTCTGCTCTGTGTGCAGCGTGTTTATGAGTCAACAAAGAGAGCAAAGAGGTGTGAAGACATCTGATAACCTGTTAGCACCGTTCAGCAGCTCAGTCCAGTTCTCAAGAGTTCTAAATGAGAAAAACAAACAGAAAACCAGCTTTGGATGGTCTGGAATCAGCCTGGTTTGGGGTTTTGTCACAGAGACGTCTGGTTCCCACTCCAAGGTCACTTCTTGAAGACTTCTAACTGTACTTTCCCCTTAAAGCAATAAGTACCTGGACATGGAGGTGCTAATCCAGTCCTGAGTGCTTCACTGTCAGCTGTGAACCTCAAACGTTTCTCTTTGACTTCATCTCGTAGCTCCGTGCAGTGAACTCTGATGATGATAATAATAATAATAATGTATTGGATTTTATATAGTGCTTTATGCGCTATCTAAACTCAAAGCACTTTACAGAATTAAGGCATTATTTTTTCACTCTACACTTAGTGGTGGTAAGCTACAATTATAGCCACAGCTGCCCTGCGGCAGACTGACAGAAGCGAGGCTGCCATAGTGCAACATCAGCCCCTCCCACCACCACCAACACTCACACACGACATTCATAGTGCCTTGCCCAAGGACACAATGACAGATACCACTGGAGCGACTGTCTCCCATCCACCTACTAACCAGGCCCAGACCTGCTTAGCTTCAGAGATCTAACGGGATCGGCCAATCACAGGCTGGTATAGACTGATGTGTGGGGGATGTTTTGTATTCCAGTGACTTTGTTTTCGTCCCTCCAGCATCTGAAGCAGTTCATAAAGCCTGATAATTGCACTGGGAGAGAAGCATTAGCGTGATTGTAGCCTCGGCAGGACGTCTGCCTCAGATGTGGCTTCACGCTGACGCCCTTTACGCCACGTTGCCAGATCTGGCAGCAGCAGCAGCACTTAGAGTGTTTTTAATCCCTCGCTCTGCTTTACGAGCCGTTTTACACATAGTTTGTCCTCTCTACACTTTGTTACTGTTTCTTTAATGTTTACTGCGTACTTTTCACTGCAGATGTTGTACTCGTCTTTCTTTATTTAAAAAAATGTTTTTAACAAAGTATTTGCCATTCTTTTAATTTTTCTGCATAGATTTATTATCTTTCAATTTAAACTTTATACTCTTCTAAACTTCTGCTTGCGTTTTGCCATTCTTTCAACGGTTTCAGCATAGTTTTACCTAATCTTCATAGTTTTTGATCAACTTTTCGCTAATATTTCCATTTCTATAATAGGTATTTTTTCAATTTTCTCTGTAGTTTGTGCTATTGTCTTAACTTCAGCATACTTTTTTATGTAAATGTTTTAATGTTTTCAGTATAGTTTTTACTACTTTATCATCTACTGCATAGTCTTTACTGATCTCTTGTTTTCATTATAGCTTTTGCTTTCAATTCAGTGTTTTCTCAATAGTTTCATCTGCTCTTTCAACCCAACCTTCATAGTTTTTAATACTTTTTTGCTAATACTTCCTTTTTTCCATACTTGTTTCCTACAATTTCAACCTATTCCATTTAATTTTTTCTGATTCCTTTAATTTATTTTCTCTTTCTGAAGTGAAGATGCACTTTACAGATGATTCTCAGGCCTTAAGAAAACAGGATTTCTGGAATATTTCTTTGCTTACGGGTGCATGTGGTGCAGATACCCTGAGGATGTCGTGATAGTGAAATAAAAGTCCATGATGTTGTCTTCTCGTGCCAGCTCGTAGCCACACTGCAGGCCGACGCCCACTTCAAAAGCCTTGGGTTGTTGTCCTCGTCCTCAGTCTTCATATCTATTCCTTTTGTCAGTGCTTTGTGAAAAAGAAACAGGATTTGGTCTAAGGCAATTACTGTGACTTGAAATAAAGCCAAGCACATTCCTTTTGGGAGATCTGATCGTTTCGGGGTTAGAAAAATCAGAAGAATGCCACAAAAATGTGGGAAGTGTTTGGTTAAAAGCAGAAAAGCCCTGAGTGTTAGCGTTTGACACGCGGGTGAACTCGTTACCTCGGATTAAAGCTAGTGTTCAGGAAACATTGGTTTGTGAACTCAGTGGTGTTCTGCTCAGTGTCAGCGCTCCTGTACCTGTCAGGGTTTCAGCTTTAGCTTCTACACACCATTTCCCAAAGTGACTGTTTAACCTTCAATCTTCATTGTTTTCCGTTCTGTCCTCCCAGCCGGAGATAATTGGAGCTTGTTGAGCTTGATACGTGGATGTTTCAGCCACCACGGATGTTTACATTCTTCTCCATCATCTGTTTTATCCCGACATTCACCCTGAAAGCAAACATTCCTCTGGAAGTGATGGAAACTATCTGAGGCTATAAGCAAAGCATCTAGTCATGTTGCGAGTACAACGATAGATGGAACTCCTCAGAAGCTACAAGACTTTATATAATAGATAAGACAAAAAAAAAGGTAAAATAAGTTTGAATAAGAAAAAGTTTGCTGTGTTTGGATTAATAAATTCTGATAGGATAAGATGAGTTCAGATAAAGTAAAAGGAATAGAATAAGTTTGGATAAAATAGATTAAGTTTGGAGAGAAAAAGCTAAGATGAGTTTGGATAAGGTAAAGGGTTGACTGAGATAAGTTCAGATAAAGTAGGATGAGATGACATGGAATTGATTAAGTTTAGACGATGTAAGAGGGAATAACACCAAACGCTACTGTAGCGACTGCAGTCACTTCAATCGCCCGTGATGAGTCGCTTGAACGTAGTGACGCTTTTTGATCACTTCATTGCTTCAGTGACGTCATTACTAAAGGATGAGTTCACGCAGAATGTAGGCTTATTCAAGAAGTTAACCGCTTTAATTTTGCCTTGGTAAATTCAAGAGGTCCTGGCTGCAGACCTCTGCTGCAGCCGTGTCAGTGTAGCGGGTGGGAGGGGCTGGGCTGATGCCTCGGCTCTACAGACAGTGAAGGACGGGGAGTTGTCGCTTGAAGTCGCTTAAAAAGTTCACATTTTTCAACTTTGAGCAACTAGGTCGCGCTTGACTTTGTCGCTCAATTCACGCAAGTCCCGTTGCGTGAGGGGAGATAACGTGAGGTTGCATCATTTATATTGCTTTGAATGTAATCTAGTCGCTTCAGTCGCTACAGTCGTGTTCGGTGTGAACTCACCTTTATTGTGCATGCACAGCAAGCGAAAACTAGCCAGGGACGAGCACGTACGAAGGCCTTACATCAGAATGATTGACAATTAGGAGGACCAATAGTCTAGATGATCCAATTGGAAGCCAAATAACATCCTCCACAATATCTTTAATAAAGCAGAAAAAATCTTGCTTTCTAGTTCACCTATTTAGACTATGTGAATTTGTTTGTTTTTTTCTATGTTATTGCAAATTTTGAAAGTGCTTTGATATGACTTTTGTTGTAATATATAAATAAAGTTGAATTGAATTCTTTTTTTTGTAATGCAGTTTTGATTGGACGATTTTCAGCACTTTTCCTTTTCCTTTCCACTCTGTTATCATCAACTGATTGTATCTATGGAAACCCCAGAACAACTTTTTGATGTAAATTTAAAAAAAATGGCAATGAAGGAGATTAAGTATTAGAAGAGGAACCATTGAGTTGTAACTCAGTGTGTGATGGCTGTGACTAATGGTGGGCGATAGTGGGGCTTGTTCCACGTAAGATGTATGCAATGACTATATCATATAATATATCACAACCAAGTACAAATTGTCACATTAAGGCTTTGCTTTCAGCTGGGATTCTTCCCCTGTCCTGGTGCTCCTCACACAGAGGAGCACGTTGACCAGCTCACTTAAAAGTTTCAAATCCTTTGCATCATCCATCATTTATTTAAAAACCCAGGTGTTTTGACAGCTGATACTGTATATTTTACATGTTTTTATCGGACTGGGTTATCGGACTCAAAATGCTGTTGTTCTTTTTCTTGTGTATAGTTCAAATCTCTACTCCTCTGTTATTTGTGAACGGATCAGGCTGAACTTTGATTGGTATAATCTATGGATGTGTACGCATGGACGCTCTGAGCCCGATTTTTGATTTGGAGCCCCAAAAGAAAGAAAAAATAGTTGATTTCTCATTTATTTGCGAGTCAAATATTACGATGTTGGTTGTATTGAATCATTGACACATACCAATATATAAATGGGGCCATTACCTCGTACGTGTCACCAGGGCGCCAGGGGGCCCCATTTTTCAAATGACTACTCCTCCGTTAGTTCTTGTTAGATCGGAATGCAGCCCTTTTTTTGAAATGGGGCCCACCCACCATTTCCGGTAATTTCAAAATGTATAGGAACAAAGTCGTGTGAAAAATAGTTTCAAAGGTTGTTGAAGGTAGATTGAGATTATGCCTCGCACAGTTTGATTAGGGGCCACCCCTCTTTTTTCAGCAAATTCAATTAAAGTCGTTTTCTCATTTCTTTGTGAGTAAAATATTGTGACAGTTGGTGGTACCAAAAATACTCGCATATGCGACCATTCTGGTCGCAGTCTCGAGTCCTTGTGTGCGTGCGTGCGTGCGTCCGTGCGTGTGTGCTCTAATAATAAACCGTATAACCGTGACATATGGTAAAACTATGATAAACTTACAGGCCTTTCTTCTATTCAACTCCAATGAGAAATGCAAGATAAGTTAAGGTTCCTGCCTCTGGTGGAGCGAGTCCTTGGCACCTAACCCGCTGAAGCAATGGGAGGGGAAAATTGATGATGATGTGGTTAGTAAGTACAGTAATCGTTGGTGATGAGTTTTCCCTCTTCCTGTTCCTGCAGGGTGCCGGTCAGGAGAAGCTGGGCATCTACATCAAGTCTGTGGTGAAAGGAGGAGCTGCTGATGTGGTGAGCACATCGTGGTGCTGGAAATATAAACACGGGCAGCCATTGTTGACCTTACCTGTGTGTGTGTCTGTCTTATGTCTATGCAGGACGGCCGTCTGGCTGCCGGAGACCAGCTGCTCAGCGTCGACGGGCGAAGTCTGGTTGGTCTGTCGCAGGAGAGGTGAGCGGTGTCCAAACATTGGCTCTTTAAAGGGATCCTCCACTGTTTTTACAAATGTGGCCTAAAATCTCTGAAATGTACTTATTAGAAGATCTATGTCTAACAAAACACATTCTTATGCACCTTATTAGTTTTATTAGCTTTTAAAAATTGGATTACTTTACAGTTTTAGAGCCTGTGTTCATCCATCTTGAATTGCCTGTAAACATCCCATAGTTTTCTTATTGGAGTGAAGCTTTCAGCCTGATTTTTAGATCATTTAGTAGCTTTTTAGATCATTTAGCAGCTTTTTAGATCATTTAGCAGCTTTTTAGATCATTTAGTAGCTTTTTAGATCATTTAGTAGCTTTTTAGATCATTTAGTAGCTTTTTAGATCGTTTAGCAGCTTTTTAGATCGTTTAGCAGCTTTTTAGATCGTTTAGTAGCTTTTTAGATCATTTAGTAGCTTTTTAGATCATTTAGCAGCTTTTTAGATCATTTGGAATGCCAACTTGTGCTGCTGTTGGTTGCTCTTAAAAAACAGGAAAAGTTTAAGATGTTGATGTAAAACTCTTTTGTTTACTGAAAAAAGATAAAAACAGTTGTGACCCAAAAAATAATCTGTGACCAGAGGGTGGCGATAGTTCCCACTCTGTGGTTTGGTAGTAGACAATGAAGCAGAGAAGAAGAGTTCAGTGCGCTGACACGCCCTGGTGGCTTAAGTTAGCGAGTAAATCAAGAACAGTTAAA
Source organism: Gouania willdenowi (assembly GCF_900634775.1). NCBI lineage: Eukaryota > Metazoa > Chordata > Actinopteri > Blenniiformes > Gobiesocidae > Gouania > Gouania willdenowi. Next base: position 2,533,458 of record NW_021144848.1, read on the forward strand.
GGACTCCCACCCAATAAAATGACTTCTATTCTCAGGATTTGTGCGGTTTTTACAGTCCATGATTTACTCGCTAACTTCAGCCACCAGAGCGTGTCAGCGCACTAAACTCTTCTTCTCTGCTTTATTGCTTTATTGACAAACTTCTTTTTTTCTTTTTTCCCAACTTCTGGTTTATAAATTTTAATTTAACTTGTTTTACAAGTAAAATGATTAATTTAGGTCCTCAAGTTATTGTTGTAAAGTACTTAATATAATCCTAAAAACAGTCCAATTAATTAAACAAATTATTGTTGATATTATATTTTCTTTACAGAAATGATATTTTGATGTATTTTTTTTTACATATATATATTACATATATTCTTATTGATTTTATAGGCTGATGATAAATAAACACAGTACATACATGCACATACAAGGACACACACACATTACGTGTGTCCCTGTAAAAAATAAATAAATAAAGAACATTGATTAATAAAATGTCAAAAAAAAATTTTTTTAGTTAATTAATCAGTGAATTCAAATTTGTGTGCGCTTAAAGTACAATTAACATTTTGATTAACTGATAATTCTACTTTTTTTCATAAGCAGATTTTCTGTTTATTCGTAAAAACAGGCCAGAAAATTTGGGGTTTGAATGGCCAGAATTGGCCCACGAGCCGCCGTTAGGAACAATCGTTTAATTCAATCTTGGAGACATTTTTGTTCCTAGTTTATCAATCAGACTGTAACTCGAAGGAGATCCTGTGTCCGACTTTGTGACTTCCTGTCTTTGTGGCTTTAGGGCGGCCGAGCTGATGACGAGGACGGGGTCCGTGGTGACTCTGGAGGTGGCCAAGCAGGGAGCCATTTACCACGGTTTGGCCACGCTGCTCAACCAGCCCAGCCCCCTGATGCAAAGAGGTGAGGCTTAAAAAAGAAAATGTGTAAAAGTATGTGGTGCTTCTAAAATAACGCTTTGATTTATGTAAACAGGTCGTTTGTTGTCATGTGTCAGTAAGTAAACAAGTTAACGCATCTTATACGTCTGCAAGCCTTACCCCCAATTTCCACTGGATGTGACTCCGCTGCGTTACATCACCGCCGCGTCACCAGAACTGATAGGTTTCCACTTTATTCTACTGTATGTGTTATTTTCCACCAGGTCCGCTGTGGTCTGCTTCCCAGATGTGGTAGTCCGGTGCCCTCCACCAGATATATGCAGGACTTCTATTTCTGACGGACACCGGAGCACGACGCATCAATTAGCACAGAGCAAATGAAGCTAAACAGGAAATTAAACACCTACTCAGCAATAAAATATTGGGTGACTTTTCAAAATAAAACACTTCAGATTATATTTCAAGTAAATGCATCACCAAAACACATACATTTAATCGTGTTCGTGCGCGATTATATAAATATCGTGAGAACTCGTCTGTTTCGTGACGTCGCAGTCGTTCAACCAGAGCGCACTCAAAACACAACCGGTGTGAATTACCGGACGGCAGACAGCGGTGAAATACCGGATCGGTGCGGCTGGTGTGGGACCAACACTGACACTTTGTTCATTTTCCTCTCTTTCTCTTTCAAGTACCCCCTGTAGTGCCATCGCGTACCCCATGTGAGAAACACTGCAGTACTATATACCATGGCCCAAATAATAATAAACGTTCCTGGATAACAGTGGATATTATTCAGATGAATAAATAAATGTGGTTATCACAGATTCATAGAACAATGGACCATCATTTTACTGACTTTATGGATGGACCCCAAAAATCTCTCCCCTTTATTCCCCCTTATAGATGGTCCTGTCTCCACATGACTGTTCTTCAATGCTCACGTCTGTGTTCAACCACCTTCAGCTACAGTGGGGGTCCCCGCTCTCTGGGACCTTTATTTTGAAAAGGTTGAGAACCGCTGGCATAAGTGACAGAGGAACCGTAATTGACGTATAAGTCACATTGTTTTTATATGTCGCGCCAACAATATTAAATGATGAAAATCGTGACTTATCGCTCCTGAGATTTCTTACTGAGTTGATTTCTGCATCTCACCGAGTCTCCTCTCTCCCGCCTCTAGCATCGGATCGAAGTCGTGAGAAGAACGGCAAAATGAGACCAAAGAGCGAAGGCTTCGAGCTCTACAACAACTCAGTGCAGAACGGCTCCCCGGAGAGCCCGCAGCCCGGCTGGGACTCGTACCCCGAACCAAAGAAGATGAGCAGCGAGGACCGTCTGCTGAAGAACCGCGCCGACCATCGCTCCAGCCCCAATGTAGCCAGTGAGTCTCCTTGTGACCCACACAGCACAAACACCACATTGAAAACCTACATAAACATGTATGGAAACAATAAAAATCACAAAAATGTCTTTAAAATCTCAATATATACAACACAACACATGAAAACACAAAACAGTGTTTAAAACTACATAAACGTACATGGAATCACAGAAGAATTGTTAACTTACTTAAACGTCAAAAACATTCATAAAATCCCAACAAAATATCCATAAACTATGTAAAATCACACAAACCAAAAAAATGGTAAAACTTCTATAAACATACTTGGTCACAATGCATACTCCATCACACAAAAATAGTCCTAAGACCTACATAAGTATCACAATATCTGACCGAAATCATCAAAACACTGACAGAAAAACAATTTACATTTATAAAAACTCACTTCAAATTCATAATGAACTTTGAAAAACTGCATGAATTCACAAAAAGACCTCCATAAACAAACCTAAAGTCACAATAAACACTACACTAACACACACACACACACACACAGACAGAAAGGTAATGAAAATGAAATGAAAAAAACCACATAAAACATAACTCAAATCTGACAAAAAACTTCCAGAACTTCCAAATTCTACATAAAAATGAAGTTTTGCTTGCTTACTTTAAACCAACATAAACATTCAGAAAAAAAACCTAAAATACTTTGAACCTAAAAACATCAACAATGATGAAATCACAAAAAAAACCTTAATTCTAATAAAATACTTCAGTGTTTAAAATACTACATGAAATCTCCAAAAACAAATACAACTTTAGACCGTGTTGGTTCAGCTTTAACAGAAGGAATAATGTGGAAAAAACACTTATTTTTTTACAGTCAGTGTTCGTCTCTGAATTGTTTGACTAACAGTTGTGAATAAATAAAGTCCGAACTTTACCAACATGTTTGTCCTCCTCAGATCAAGGTCAGAGCCCCGCCAACAAGTGTGTGTATCCTGGAGGACCAGGAACCAAGATAACCTCCGTGTCCACTGGAAACCTGTGTGCAGACGTCAGTAACCCTCGCAGTGCCGCGTCAGCCAATCAAATGCTTTGAAGCCACTTTTATTTTTTATCACTTGTTTCTGAGTGAGAACCTGTAACATGCTTTTGCAGGACGAGCCCTCCCCTCCCCATCCCGAGGCCTACCCCATCCCCACACAGACCTACCCCAGGGAGTACTTCACCATCCCAGCCTCTAAGAGCCAGGACCGGGTGGCTCCAGGACAGGGGCCCCCGCAGCACTGGCAGGGCATGGAGGACAGAGAGCGCCTCCCTCTGGGGGACAACGTTCATAACAACGTACAGCAGGTAGAGGCCAAACATCCACTCACTGCTAATCATCTTATGTTGTGTAAATGCATAGATTATAAGTGTGTGTGTGTGTGTGTGTGTATACAGTTAATGTGTATGTGTGTATATATATACGGTCAATGTGTCTGTGTGTATACACTAGATATGTATGTATGTATGTATATATATATATACAGTAGATATGTATATATATATATGTGTGTGTATACATATATATATATATATAAAACATTTTTTTAAGTCTTGATAGTTTTATTTAAATGTTCTTAAAATTAATGTGTATAATCTTGTGCCTGACATTGTATGTCAAAGGGTAGAGAAATGTAACCACTGCGCTGTCACCACTAGAGGTGCTGCAAACAGTGACTGTAAACCAGCCAAATGTAAAACCACTTTGGGTCAAAGTATCTTCACAGTAAAGGCTCCACCTACCTTCTGAACTAAAAACACTCATAGATCTGAACTTGGTTAAAGTTAAACCAAGCCTGCGAACACTTCAATGATTTATTAGCCTTTAGCTACATGACCCATGGACATGGCATCGGTTTGTTTTGTGTTTTTAATGTAACAATGCTCTCTGTTCTGTCCCTCCTAAATACACTAATAATATATACAGTGAATATTTGTGTGTATATACAGTATATACACACAAATATGTATTAGTCCTATCATTAGATTCAAAATATTGTGATTTATTAATTTAATTTATTTCTTTTTTAATCTCACCTTAAAATTTCTGAGAAACACCTTCAACTTAAGATATTTTCATTTAAATTACATTATTATGGCAGATCAAAACATTTATGATGGCTTTATAAAGTCATTTATTGTTTGTTTTTAACACTTATTTCCATTCCTCTGTGTGTGAGACTATAAAAAGCTGCTGACACCTTTAGTTTAGACCATCAGGGGAATATTGATGTGTACTTTAGTCAATCTACAAATAATAGAAAATACAAATGAAATAAAACATCAGGTTCAGATGTAGTGATATAAGTTAGCACATCATAAACAGTAAGAACACTTTTATGATCAATAAAATTAATGAGGACAGAACTGTTGCTTTTTCTTTCTGTCAGAAAATATAAAAAAAAAAACAGACCCATCAATCACAGCTGTAAAATAGCACATCAGAAATAACATTGTTCATCACAAAATAAAGTACTGCAATAACATCAAGTAATCACTTAGTAGTAGAAGTAGCCCCGCCAACATCCTCTACCACAGATCGACTGTCCACTACAATGATTTATCCACTGACTTTGTTCATTTGTTACTTATGGATTTATTCATTTATTTTATTTTGTATCCAGTGTGGATTGTATGGGCCACTCAGTCTGAAATAGAAGTACCGCTGTCTGTGCTAGCTGCTACATAGTTAGCATTGAGGTGCTAGCTGCTACATAGTTAGCATTGAGGTGGAAGAGCTCCACTGGAGGAAAAGCTCCACAAACTCTTTCCTGCGCAATATGCACACAACTGGGCTTTAGTTTTCCATCCAGTGTTTTTTTAACTAAAACTAACGCCCACAAAGACTCCTCAGGGCCTACCGTTGTAGTTGGTGCATCAGAATTATGGGTATACCGGGTACATGTGCAATGAAATAGGCTCCACGCTGTTGCTTTTTCCTGTAATTAATTAATTGCAATTAACGTGTTAAAGTGACAGCCCTAATATATACAGTATCTATATATATATATATATATATATATATATACATACACAGTAGATATGTGTGTACAGTAGATGTATATATACTGTGTGTATATATATATATATACACATACAGTAGATATATATATGTGCAGGTAGATACAGTAGATATATATAGACAGTAGATATATGTGTGTGTGTGTGTGTATATGTTCATGAAGAAGACGTGGTCATGCTGGTTTTGTCCTGTTTGATTGTGTCATAGCGGATCAATCACTCTCAGGAGGAGCTGTACCCGCCCCCTGCTGGCATGAGGCCAGACGAGCGCATGCAGCCCCATTACCAGCCTGACTACCAGCACCGAGACCTAGACTACCAGAGACCTCCTCCAGGGGGTACGAGTCAGTCCAAAGACTCCAGCTCGTTTGTTAAGCAACCAGTCTGACTGTGTGTGTGTGTGTGTGTGTAGGAATGGGAGGAGTCAATCTCTGGGCTCCGGCCCCCCAGGTTTCCTCCTCCCTGGAGTCGTCCACCTCCAGCCAGGAGCACCTAAACTTTTCTGCGTCCTCGTCGTCCTCCAGTAAGAACCAGAAGACGGGCCCCGGTCGCTGGAAGACGCCCAACGCTCCTCAGTCCGCTCAGCAGCCGCACCCCAACCAGCCTCCCTCACGCTCTGACCTGCCCCCTCCTCCCCCGCCGCCCCCGGCTTCTTACCCCGACGCCTATGACATCTACGACCCGCAGCCCGAGCTGCCGCTGCCGCCGCCCCCCTCCGCCGTCCCCGCTCTGACGGCGCAGCAGGCCGCAGACCGCAAGAAACGAGAAGAACAGCAGCGCTGGTACGAGAAGGAGAAAGCTCGTCTGGAGGAGGAGAGGTGGGAGTTTCCTTCACTTCTACATTTACATTTGAGCTTTAATTCCAAAAACTGCATAAAGTCACAAAACATGTTTAAGAACTTGCATAAACACTAAAAACTTTCATAAACATACCTAAAGTGACAATAAACACAACATCAACGCACACACAGATAGAAAACTAATGAAAATATATGAACTTATATAAAAAACATGTAAAACATAATTCCAATCTGACAAAAACTTCCAGAACTTCAAAATTCTATATTTAGCTTTTATCTTTTGATTAGTTTTAGGTTCAATTGATCTGAAACATTACCAAATGGTTTATTATTACTATTGAACAATTGTGAATTTCATTTATTGTTCAAATAACGACTTAAAAATAACAATTTTTATTAATAATACATTTGTACAACTGTTAATATTGAGCAGTATTTTGATTAAATTAAATATTTTTATATAAAGGCATATTTTTCTATTATCCATATATAACCATCATAATATCTGACCAAAATCACCAAAACACTGACAGAAAAACAATTTAAATTTATGAAAACTACCTTCAAATCTGTCACTGAAGCATAAAATCACAAAAAATATTGAACGTCCTACATTAATATGTATGAAAAAAGTTAAAAAAAATTAAAATTTAAAAAATATAATTTTGTTGTGTATTTTTTTTTTTTATTTTATTACTAGAGATTTCAGGTGACTCAATTTTATTTCCAGGTGACCCCACCTGGAGTCCCCACCCCAAGGTTGAAAAGCCCTGGGTTAAATTGACCTGTAACAAACTGTTTGTTATCACTATTGAACAATTGTGAATTGAATTTGTTGTTCAAATCATTATTTTTCATAATAATACATTCTTACAACTGATAATATTAAGTATTATTTTAATTTAATTAAAGAATGTTTTTCTAATCTTTGCTAAAATCAGCCTCATGAGATTGTTTTGTAAATCTTTGACTTTTATTGTGGCGGGCTCTCATTTTGCAGAGAGAGGAAGAGGCGGGAGCAGGAGAGGAAGCTGGGTCAGATCCGGGCGAACCCCGTCATGCCCGTCCAGCATCACAACAACGGCGTCCCCGTGCCCCCCCCTCACCTCCAGCCACAGCCTTACCCGCCCCCACAGCCCCACCCACAGCCTCCCCCACCCCGACCAGAGAAGCTATCCAGCCTGCCTCGCTCCGCCGTGCCTCCGCCCACCGGTAACTGCTGCTGCTTCTTCTTCTTCTGTGGCTAGTTTGGTAAATAAACGGTAAACGGTGGTGAGTGAATGAGTGCTGCTGTTTGCAGGAATGGACACGGTGATCCGTGAGCTCCTCCCCCAGCAGCAGCCGCGCACCATCGAGAGGAGAGACCTGCAGTACATCACCATCAGCAAGGAGGAGCTGTCCACCAGCGACAGCCTGTCCCCCGACCCCTGGAAGAGGGACGCCCGTGAGAAGGCCGAGAAGCAGCAGCAGCTCCACATCGTGGACCTGCTGGACAAGGAGATCCAGGAGCTGCAGGTGGGAACAGGCAACAAAAAGATACCAGTTCCACTAGTAAACATTAATGAAACAGAAATGGCAATATTTTCTATTAATATTTTGCATTATTATTATTTTAGATAAGCGGAAATAGCAATCTGACACTAAATATACCCTCACATGCATGTTTTAGAACAAAATCACACATTTACAGTAGGCATGTGAATGTCCAACACTGACAACAATTTGATACGCACCTCGATGCACCACCAGCGATACGATACAATTAGGGATGTCCCGATACTACTTTTTCACTTACAGTGTGATACCGATATTGCAGCTTTGGGTATTGGCCGATATCGATCCGATACGATATCAGCACGAATCACACATACTTTTATGACTTATTTTGTAGTGTGGAATGTTAGAAAATGTTTGATCATGTGATGTTATTCAAACAGAGAACAATAGTCAGCAACAGTAGGGATGAGAATAACTGACCTATTTATTATTAACGTATTGGTTACATACATTTTGACCTTCAACATAATATAAGTGATGCCTTCCCTGTGCCACATTTTTGAATAGATTTTAGCAGTTCAGAACTAAGTGATGAGATTTTGTGAAATATTTTGAGAAAAAGTTCTGGAAAAGTTTTGAAAAACCATTGTGAAAAAAGTGTGGGAATCCTGATTGTAATTTGTAGTTAAGTTATTATTGAAGATGGGTGATTAAGGATGTAATTGTAATTTTAAAATGTAACTGACCCCAACCCTGCCCCCAGGCGAAGCCCGAGCGCACAGCAGAGGAGAGCGACCGCCTGCGTAAGCTGATGCTGGAGTGGCAGTTCCAGAAACGTCTGCAGGAGTCCAAGCAGAGCGACGAAGACGAGGAGGAGGAAGACGACGAGGACGTGGACACCATGCTGATCATGCAGAGGCTGGAGGCGGAGAAGAGAGCGCGGGTGAGGCAGGGGGGAGGGAGAAGCTTCCGTACGACGCCCTCACGCTTCTGTTTTTCAGTGCTGTTACCCATCAGCCCCCGGGGCAGGGCGGTCTGGGGCGAGGGGGCGGAGCCACCTACAGTCAGGCTGATGGAGGGAAAAACAGAAGCCACGGAATGACTTTGAATGTCGTGCATCCGCAAACATGCTTCTGTCATCGCTTCGCCATGCTGAGCTGCTTAAAGCTAGGGGGCGGGGCTTAAGCTGCTTCAGGGCTGCCACTTTGAGTTTGCTAATATACAAATTATATATTTGCCAGCGCTTCTCCCCCTGATCCTGTTAGACAAGTCTACAGTAGGGCTGAGCGATATATCGAGATTCAAGAGAAATCGAGTTTTCTATTTTGACGTTTAGAAAAGGAGTCACTGCCTTCTCTACTTCTCAGAACAGCATGAAAAGCACAATTTGATTGGTTCCTGAGTGGGTCCTAACCCAGATCTACCACTAAACAAGCCACACCATAGAACTCACTCACACGTGCTGTCCCTTAGAGGAGAAAAGCGACACATATTGTGCAGCTGTTTGTCAATAAATTTAACCCAGAACTGATTTCTAGTCAGACTTTGTTGAGTTAAAATGATCAAGGTTTATATTGTAAATCTCCATTTTGAGAAACAATATCGAGATATGAGTTTTGGTCCATATTGCCCAGGCCTAGTCTGCACATTATTATTTCTACTGTTATATTTATAGACTAAATTTCTAAAAAAAAATTTCAATTATTATTCTGTTACTTTCACTTTGTCAAATATGATGATGATGATGGGCACAGAACGGGAATGTTAAATCTCGCTCTAAATATTGCAAGAAATCTGGCAATATGACAGACTTTATTTATGTAGCGCAAATTAAAACAATAACCATCTCGTAGCGCTTATCAAAATCTAAAATTCAACAAATCCACATGAACATGCATCAGCTATGGTGGGGAGAAAAAACTCCCTTTTAATGGGAAGAAATCTCCAGCAGAACCAGGCTCAGTGGTGGAGAACATCTGACACAGACTAGATCCTAGTCTAACTAGGGATGCGTACCGAATTCAGTACTTATTTAGGTACCGACCACATTCCTTCCCTACTTCCTGATACCGATTCACGTAAAAAATCAAATGGTGCTATGTTTCAGTACCTAAACACATCCTTGTGACGAAGAGTAGACAATTTCCCATGCAGTACCTGAACACAAGATTGCACGCACATAACTGCTGTAAGACCAGGCACATTTATTTGTATAGCACAATTCATACACAAGGCCATTCACTGTGCTTTACATGGTTTAAATAGTGCAACAGAAAACATTCAACAGCTTAAAAATCAATAATGAAATTAAAATCAGCAGCAAAAACATTTAATCAACAATAATATGATTAAAAAGCCTAATATTATTAAAAAGCCTTTAACTTAGATTAAAAAATTATTCATGTGATGCTGACTTCAGCTCTGCTGCAGTTTGTTCCACTTCTTTGCAGCATAACAACTAAAAGCTGCATCACCATGGTTACTGTGAGCTCTGGGCTCCACTATCTGACCTGTGTCCATAGATCTGAGAGACCTGCTGGGTTCATACCTGACTAACATCTCACTGATGTATTCTGGACCAAACCCATTCACACATTTATACACCAGCAGCAGAACTTTACAGTCTCCTCTGAGGCTGACTGGGAGCCAGTGTAAAGACTTAAAAACTGGACTAATGTGTTCTGACCTCTTTGTTCTGGTTCAGACCTGAGCTGCAGTGTTCTGAACCTGCTGTAGATGTTTGATGAAGACCATTACAATAGTCCAGTCTGCTGGAGATAAAAGCATGGACCAGTTTCTCCTGATCTGATCTGATCTGAGTCATTAAACCTTTCACTCTGGAGATGTTCTTTAGGTGGTAGAAGATGTTTTTGTGATAGATTTGAGGGTCTGAGGGATACAGGCTCCTCCCACACACGGTTCTTAGGACAAACAGGATTAGAACCAACTACGCACTGGCACTAGCAATAGTACCAAACGAAAACTCAGTTCCTTTGACCGAACAGGGCTAACACTGTGTATTGGTCACACTGCTTTACCAACTCTGAAATGAAGGGTGGTAATCCAGTTGCTTTCCTAAATCTTTTGGTCATGCAGTTTCTTCACCTGCTGATTTCACTAAGATTGCAGCAATGATTAGTGCACGTGCAGAACTGGTGCAGACCGCCCATATTTAAATGAGCGTTTTGTTCATTTAATGCAGAGACGTCAGTGCGCACAAGCACAGATGTTTGAGGAAGTTAAATTAGAGACAGATGAACTTGTCTGTCTGCTGCACAAACATTTAATAATGTAGAAAACTAAATAAACAAATACAAATTTCAAAACCTAATGGTATTTTTTTGGTATTGTGGGGGCTCAGTCAGGTCCTGTAACTTTGCTCTGATCAGTCCATGAAAAATAGGCAGATTTAGACAGAAACCGTCCTATTGACCTGTTGATGCCATTGATCTGAGTTAATGCAGCAACACAGTCTGTCAATCAGTTGATCAGCCCCATCTGACCATCGTCCAACAGCTTTGACCTTCTGAGTAGTGCTGTGTCACCACACTCTCATATTGTGCCATCCCTGCATAAATTACGCATCTGATCAGCTGATTCTGGCCTGATGCTCCTTCCATCAATGCAACACGAGAGTTTAACGGTCATAACATCACTGGAACGGTGCGTCCATAGCAACAGAGCTCCTCGTACAGCAGCATCCTCTCTCCACCGCAGCGTCACCAGACTCTAAAAGCACCACCGCAGGTGTGAAGCTTTTTCTCTCCCTCACACACACACACATACACACATCTGTCTCTCACACACACACACTTTATTTTCTCATTCAGTGGATGTTAATATTGACTATTGTTTTATTAAAATTATTTTCTTATAATAGAAAGGTTAACTGGAGCCTTTTTTTTTCCATCTTTGATGTGTTTTGTGTCGACATTTACCGCAGCGTATCTCTGCGTGTTTGCACTTGTTTGTCAGTTATAGTATTTTTCCGTGTTAAAACAATCACAGCAAACAATTCCAGATGTGATGAATTGAATTGCTCCCACTGCATTGATTTACAGTATTTGCATGTCCTCCTCCCGTTTTTCTGTGCGCCTTACGAGATCTGCCTACTATACATATTCGTCAGAGGGAAACGCGCTAAATGGAATGAGGGCACATTCTGATGCGCTGAAGATGCACAGTCCTGATTTCCTGGACTTTGTATTCCTTATTAACGCGTGGAGTGACGTTTGCACACGTTTTAGTACCACTAAACCTTTGGTGAATCCGCCCCTCTGTGTTGTGCCCCTGCAGCTCAGGAGTGGAATAACCAATGAGTGAATAATCTCACAGGGAGTGGTCAATTATGTTATTCAGTACACCAATAAAACACTATTTGTAAGCATATTTCACTATAGATCTATCCTGGAATCCATCCCAGTCTTCTTGTATTATTCAGTGTATAATACAGGCGATTAGTCTGGAAGTGCTCACCAGCCGTTTGAGTTCTGGGGGCGGGACAAACTCACCCAGAGTAACCAATCAAACGAAGAGCAGACGTGACGACAATGGCGCGACATGCATAGATGTTTTTCTCTACACGTAGCGCAAAGGAGAATGGTGTGTAGTACGGTACAGACTTACGGTGTGTTCACACCGAACGCGACTGAAGCGACTGCAGACACTTCAATCGCCCGTGATGAGTCGCTTGAACATAGTGGTGCTTTTGTTCACTCCTTCACTTCATCGCTCCAGTGACGTGACAACCAGGAAACAGTGTGTGTGTCTCTGAGCTGGAGACAGGGGAGAGATAGGGCTGATCACTTCTTCTCTGGCCGTACGTTTACAGCATTTATCATAGACAACACCGCTTTTATGGTTTTAATGATCAACTTACGGAGTTACTAAAGGATGAATTAACTCAGAATGTAGGCCGACTCAAGAAGTTAACTGCTTTGATTTTTCCCCAGTTACTTGAGGAAATGTACAGCCTCCCGCTGCAGCCTTTTCACTGTAGCGGGTGGGAGGGGCTTCTGCCTCAGCTCTACAGACAGTGAAGGACGCTTGAAAAGTTACAATTTTTAAACTTAGAGCGACTGGGTCACGTAGGACCGAGTCACTCCAATGTCACACAGGACCTAGTCGCTGGAATCGTGCAAGTTGTGTTGCTTGAAGGGAGGTTGCTTGAGGTCGCTTAATTTACATTGATTTGGAATGTAATCTAGTCGCGTCAGTTGCTTCTTGTTGTGGTTTCAATGATATACCCAAAACAGAGCAGAGCAGCAGCTCTGAGCGTCTTCTCTATGACGGGGGCCATGTTGGTTTAGACACTGCTTGGTGCAGGAGATATAACGTTCTTTCTGTACGGATCTGATTGGCTCGGTTTCTTTTGAGCAGAGGAAGAGAAACGGCAGCATTACCACAGCCACTTTCTTACCAAAAGTAAGGGAGTGGGTGTGGCTTATCGCCAGGCAATTATAGATCATTTAACTCAGCATTTTTGGCTGGTGCTTTTATATTCTTGTTCAGTGTAGTGAATCAAGCATCAACCTGCAGGTTTTTGTCCACTGTATGCCAGGCTGCAGACGTGTGTGAGGGAGGGGCTGATGTGACCCTCAAATGGCGTGGTGGTGACCTCACTGATCTGTTTCCTGTCGTCTCTGGGCTCTCCTCCTCCTATTCTCTCTATTCTCTCTCTCTGATCCTCAGCAGCAGACTGCTGTCCCAGCTATCTCTGTTCTAGACTTGGTATGTTTTTCCTCTTACGCACCGGTGTCACCCCCCCGCCCCCACCTTTCTGTCTTTCTCCCTCCACCCATCTGAGCTGCGTGTCATCAGATATCAGGGGGGGAACGCACGCCGCAGCTTTAGACACAATGAAGGGCTGCATCGCTGTGTTGCATGGCTCAGCGCGTCACTTGTTGACAGCCACGCATGACCGTCCTGATGCTGTGATGTCATCATCATCGATCCATCTATCATCCATCTGAGCTTTAATGGTCTTTTCAACCAAATTTTAATCATTTATTCATAGTTTTCTGATATATTTATTTAGTTTAGTTTTTTTTAATTAGTATTTTTTATATTTATTCCCAAAATGGTTTATTAATAAAGTAGGAAATTGTAAAATGCATTAATGAAAAAATGCACAGACTAAATAGTAAATGCATATGATATAAATAATATAAATATATATATATATATATATTTAATAATATATTAAGTATATAATATAATAATAAATAATAGTAATATAATATATATTATATAATACAATAATAATAAATAATATAATTGAATATGATTTTAGAAAATGCGCCAGTGCTTTATTTTAAAAAGTTATAAAAACATTTTAAAATAAAATCTATATAAAAAAACCTAAACATAAATTAATAAATATTCAGTATAAATAGATTCTAGTCAAAGTAATAAAAATAAATTTTCAACAAGTATGTTTTTAACTTATAAAAACATACATTTAAATAAAGAATTGGCTAATTTATTTAATAATTAAGCTGTATTTAATATGATAAAATATAAACCACACCAGCTAATACATCATTATAAGTGTCATGGTAGCCTTTAATAATATATATATGTGTGTTTTTTAAGATACAAACCTAAAATGTGTTCTTCAGTGTCACATGCCGATGTTTTTTCCCCACTGCGTTAGTGAGGCCATGTTTCTGTAGTTTGGTTGAACTGAATCCACCGTGCAGCGCAGAGTGAAGGCATGTTTCTGTGTGCGTGTGTGTGTGTGCGTGCGTGCGTGTGTGTGTCGTGGCTCATCACTTTGTGTCGGAATGTTTTCAGGTTGTTGTTGCACCGACTTTTGTTTTCAGCGTTGCTCGATGGAGTCCAGCTGGAGCTTCCAGAGCAGGCGCGTGTTCTACGTGCATGCTGGGCGGGGTTTGCATGTGCACTTCTGTATGTGTGTGTGTGTGTGTGTGTTTGTGTGTTTGCTCTTCATGCCTCCTTTAGGATCAGCAGAAATGTCTGTCGCACTAACCGTGTGTGTGTGTGTGTGTGTGTGCGATTAGTTGCAGGATGAGGAGCGGCGGCGTAAGCAGCAGCTGGAGGAGATTCGCAAACGGGAGGCGGAGGAACGAGTGAAGCAGGAGGAGGAGAGGAGGTGGAGAGAGGAGGAGAGAGCCAAGAGGGAGGCCGAGGAGAAGGTTCGACACACATGCACATAGTTGTTTCCCCAGTATATACTGTAATTTATTTATTATCTTTATTTAATTATTATTAAAGGGATCTTGCACTGATTTTACACATGTGGCCTAAAACCTTTGAAATGTACTTATTAGAAGATCTATGATTAACAAAACATTATTTTGCACCTTGCACAGTTCCAGCTCTGCGGTTTGGTAGTAGACAATGAAGCAGAGAAGAAGAGCTCTCCTAAGGGACTTTTATTCTCCCTTAAACAGTGTGCTGACACGCTCTGGTGGCTGAAGTTAGCAAGTAAATCCCGGACTGTTGAAGACGCACAAACCCTGAGGATAGAAGTCCTTTGGGTTTTTGATTTACTCGCGTTAGCCACCTGAGCGTGTCAGCTCACTACTTCTGTGCTTCATTGTCTGCTACCAAACCTCAGTTAGAACTTTCAGCCCCTGCTGTCATAGATTATTTTTTGGGTCAAAACTGTTTTTATCCTCTTTCTGTAAACAAAAGAGTTCTACATCGACATATTTAACTTTTTCTGATTATTTAGAGCAACTAAAAGTAGCACAAATTGGCGTTTTGACTGAAAAATCTACTAAATGATCTAAAAATCATCCTGAATGTTTCATGTTAAAAGAAAACAATGAGATGTCTACAGGCAAATGGGTGTGTTGCGACATCATCAATCACATGATTTCAAGATAGAACACAGGCTGTTGTAAAGTAGTCCCAAAAAAGTTAATAAAACAAAGTTAAGCATAGATTTATAATAAGTACATTTCAAAGGTTTTGGGCCACATTTATAAAAACAGTGGAAGGTCCCTTTAATTAATTATTGACATGTTAGAATAAAAATCTTTTTGATAAATAATTAAATGTATTTATTCATTTGAGAAAAATAATTAATATTCTGTCAAAAAAGCTTCTTTTGAAAATGCAGAATTATTATTTATTTATTTTGCTCAACACAGAAAACGTTCCCGTGAACATTTGAGAAGTTGTTTTGTTTCTTATTCACTCGGGTGTTCAGAGCAAAGATGAAGTCATGACTTGCATGTTCTCAGCCCCCCCCTCCCTCTGTGAGGTGTCGGTGTCATGTGACGTCCCCCCCTCTCCCCCCTGAAGCATGAGACTCCCGTTGTGTTGTGGCTTGTTGTCGGAGAGCGTTGCTGGTATTTCTGGGGCCGTTGGTTTGGATTTGGAGACTTTGTTTTGAATGTGATCATTTCATGGCAGGGAATTTTTTTTCGTAAACTCCCATCATCGCTCACACGCCTGAAGAAGGCTACATCCATCCCATCATGCATCCATCCATCCATCCATCCATAACTCCCCCCCACACACACACACACACCCACTAATCCCTCCCAGTTTCTACAGAGCTGGTGGAGCCGTTTTAAAAAGAAAAGAACAGCTCAGAGACAGGAAATGGACCAAAAGAAAAGCATCGAGACGTCTAAGGCACAATGAAGGGCTTCCTACACACACACACACACACACACACACACACACACGCTTCAGGGTGGTGGGCTCTTGAGTCTTTGAACCACACGGTTTACCTCTGAGTGCCACAGAAACTGAGCGGTGGGTGCTTCCAGGGTGGTCTGAGAGTCAGAGTCGTGTTAATTTGTTTTCCAGTAGTTTTCAAACAACAGCGGTTTGTCCTGGTTAGAGTCTAGGGCTGTACACATTCCTTTTAGCAACCATTTGATACGCGATATCGTTGTTCCTGATTCGATTCATGGATGATATTGGTTCATTTAGAACAAATTGATCTGAAACAATTCAGTGACATTTTATCCACAATAATAATGTGTACAGTGTGAGAGAAATAAATCCCTGATACTGGACAGTTTAGGTGAGTTTTCATAGATTCCTGTTGTTTCTTGTAAGGGAATAAATAAATGATGGACATAAACAAGTAAACAACATTTAAGGTCAAATGTATTCACATTTTATTTGAATACAAATTTCAATATAAATACATAGTAGGTTTACTTGACTCTTCTGCTTAATTTTATACATCAAAATAATACAGTAACAACAATGCCCGTGAAACACAACGTTCTGTTTTATTTTGAAGGAACTGGAGGTACGCATGACGAAGTAAGTTAAAAGCCATTGTTTCCTTTTATTTTTTTTAAAGTTAAGATACATCACTATTTTGTTTGATAAATACATTCATAGTTAATGTATCTAAACCTTTAAAATAAATAGAAAATAACAGCTTTCAACTTTACTCTCGTATCTGAAGCGGCACATATTGGTGACGTCATGTGTACAGTATTTCTGGTTTCTTCACAATACGTCATGCCGTGGTTTACGGCCTGAGGATGATGAGTCTGACTTTTATTTTGAAGCCTGAGGCTGTTTCATTTGACGGTGTTTGGTTGGACAAATGACAGGTACTTCTAGCTGAAGATCTGTTTAATGATGAAGTAAAAATCACAGACAAACCAAGAAGCATCGTTTATCATTTCTATCACCAGGTGTCAGCACGATTTGATTTCATAGAAGAAGATGTTAAAACACAAGATGTCAAAGATGGTGTGGTGTGTCCTTTAAAGGAGGTGGAACGTTGTTTATCAATGACCGTAGGAGTATATTGGATTTGGCGTGTGTCGGCCTTGGCTAGTCGTTTGATTTGCTAAATTATGACACCTTTGGAGCTATGTTGGCATTTTTTGGGTTAGGTGGTGGTCTAATAAGGTTAGGGTAAGATAGGACACTTAATGTCAGCCTTCATGACACCTTATTCATGCTAATGACAGGTGTCATGTAATACTCATGACAGCGTAATGTATAGTGTTACCAACAAATGTAATTGACCCCAACTCTGATAACGATCCATGTTTGAACTGTAGAGACACTGTAGGGTTTGTGTAGCTGAGGAGCCAATCAGAGCGGAGTATACTAACAGGTTGTCCATTCCTTAGAGGAGACAGGAGGAGGAGTACTACACTCGTCTGGAGGCCGGGCGGCGCCGGCAGCACGAAGAGGCGGAGAGAAAGCTGCTGACGCCCGATGAGCCGGCCGGTCTGTATCGGCCCCCGCTGCCCCGGGACTACCAACCCCCCGCCCCCCCGCACAACCCTACTAACACCCCCCCGCCCCCACCACAGAGAAACACCTCCTACCTCAAAACCCAGGTGGCCTCGCCCGACACACTCTACACCGCCAAGTTTGTCTCCTACGATGACGACGAGGATGAGGAGTACGCCAGAGCGGCCGGCGGTGGCGTCGCTCAGTCAGGTCAGGGGAAGCTGTCGGCCACCCGGAAGTCGTACGGCGACCTTCCGGCCACCAATCACGGCGGCAGGCCTCGGCCACCGCCCACTGCGCGCAAGCCCCGCCCTCTTTCTGACGGCATCTTCCTGTCCGGCTCGTTCCAGCCGCCGGCCAACAACTCCAACAGTACAGGTCCCCACAAATCCAGCTCCATCCCCCATGGAGGCTTTAAAGGTAGAAACAGAGAGTGGAGGGAGACACCAGGCTCACCACGGAGCCCTTTAGAGCCCTCTAGAGCTCCCTCCCACCATCTCTTCATTCACCACCCACTCCTTTATGGTTTAGTGTGGTTGGTTTCTGTGTTTCCCTCCTACGTCACTCTTTCCATCACTTCACCTCCGTTTTTTTGTTGATCTTTCCCTCCCACTCTTCAGAACCAATCAGTGTTCGGTAAGGGTGCTCCGACTCAGATCACAGGATAGAACCAAACAGTAGGCTCGAGGAATAGGTTGAGTTTTATTCTTGTCGGGGGGCAAAATAAAAAATATAATTAAATATATTGATCGTCTCTAGATTTGCGCCAATCACAAAGTGTGTAACTTATACAGTAATGTAAAAATGATTATTGACATAATTGATGTGGTGTTTAATGTTGTAAATTCATGATAAAATCTTTCTGCTTCATTTTTGCTGCAGTACCATACATGAACTGCTGGGTGCAGTGTCGCTTCATCGTTTTTATACATCGTGAAGAAGAATTGCGCAACAGAAGAAGAACCAACCTAAAGTCTCAAAAGTCCATTTAATTAAAAACTTATACTAGTGTTTTAAAAGAACCAAAAAATTCATAAATATTTTATACAGTCACTGTGTTTATGGCACTTGGAAATATTTGTATATTATGTACATTATATTAATAATTGTATTTTTTCAAATGAATTTGGGAAAACTGTAATGAAAACTTTCTCATTCAACACAACGTTGTTAACCAAATGTTAATGTAAAAATAAGAGATGGTTAACATTTAGTTTTAGAGCCTGTGATTGGTTCTCAACAGATGTGAGATTTCTGTTAAATAAAAAGAAATGTTTTTAACATTTAAGGTCATTTAAATATATTCAATAAACAAGGATTTTATTTAGCAGTTCTACAATATCTAATTATGTTTTGGTTTAACAGTGAGAGGATCAAAGAGAATAAACAATATTTTTTGTTTTGTTTTTTACAATAAATAAATAACAGTTTTTATTTAAAAGAAGTACAATAATCTTAATTAATAATACATTTTAAAAATCTATAAATAATCTAGTATTAGTAGGGATGCTAAAAAATGAAAAAAAATCATAATTTTATTAATAATAATCTCAAAATCTAAGGACATTTTAAAAAATTAATTTAATAAACTAAAGTTTTATTTAGCACATCTACAATATCTAATTATTATTTTTTGCTTTAACCCTGAAATTATCACAGAGAATAAACAATGTTTTTACAATAAATAAATAACTGTTTTTATTTAAAAGAAAAACCATAATTTTAATTAATACAATTTTTTCTATAAATAATCTAGTATGAGTAAAGAGATGCTAAAAAAAGTATTTTTTAAATAATAATAATATTATGATTTTAAAAAGCATTTCCAGAGAAAATGCAAAGTGAGAATTCTTTGTTCTGAGGACAAAATGCAGCAAACGTTGAAAATGATTGAATTAAAAGTCAAATGTTAAATGTTAAAATGACTAAAAACATTTCAGAGATGAGTGGGATTCAAACTTTGGTCAAACGTGAAAGTCCAAGTGCAACATTTTGGACGTTAACGAGAAAAACATTATGCGAGAATTCAGCAAACTGAAAAATTAATGGAAAGATTTTTAAAGGAAAGATCTGAATGGTCACCACGGCAACCAATTGGCTTTCATGAGAACTGTTATCGGTCTGTTCTTCAAGTTACGTCTCGATCTATCGGAGCATCCTTTACTATTGGGTATTTTTCTTCTCTTCTTGTCCAATCATTCTTCATCTCCAATCACCCCCCCACCCCCCCTCGCTCGATCAGCACTAGTAAACAGAAAAAGCAATCGATAATCACGCCACCACTTTGTGCCGCAGATTGAGACCCGATCCATCCAATGGTAGTACTGTTGGTGTTGTGGCTCGCCGCCTCCTCTGTGTGATTGGTTGCTGCTTGGGACTTCTTTCCCCCCGGCCCCTCCTCCTCCTCCGCCCGCCGCTGCTCTGCTTAGCAGTGATGGCGTTAGCGGGAAGGAGACGCATCGGCTTTCTCACGCACATCAAGCGAATCCAAACCAACGCATCTCATGATCATTGAAAACAGGCTGTGCTTTGTCTGAGGACGCTTAACCTACGCTGACCTCTGGTGGCAGCGGTCAGTCACTGCAGTGACACAAACCGCTCTTAGAAAAACAAGACCAGGAGGAGTTTCCATTTTAAAATATTTAAATAATTATTGTTTCCAATTTTTTTAAAGATTCAACATAGTTATTTTTTTACTTTTTTGTAATAATAATAATAATAAGATTTTTTAAAACAATAATAAGATAATAAATTCATTCAAATCTTTATGATTGTTTGTTTTGTAAATGTATTTAAAATAAATAAAACTCATTTGTGGGAAAAGTGAACTAAAGTAATAGAAAAACAACAGTATAAGATCATTTTTAAAAAGTCCAGGTTGATTTTCAATTTTTAAATATTTAGATTTTATTTTTTTATAATTATTGTTGACTTTTTTTAAAAGTTTGAAAAAAGAAATAATTAAATAATAAATTTAATTTTAGTGATTGAACTCATTTGTTTGAAAAGTGAACTAAAGTCATAGAAAAACAACATAAGATTTTAAAAAAGACCAGAATTATTTTCAATTTTGAAATATGTAGATTCGAAAAAAAAAAAAATTAATAAAAAATATTTTTTTGTAAAACTATTTACAGATTATTATTTTTTAAATAATTAAATAAAATGATTAATTGAATTCAAATTTTAAGTGTTCAGGTTTTTCAGTTTGATTAGATCATGTATTAAACATCCTCGGACAAACACACACACACACACACACACACAGGAACACGTTGGTGTGATTCAACCAATCATCATCCCACTAACATCCCTGCACTTGCCCCGCCCCTTCCACCAGGAGTCAAACTGCATGTTTGTGCACAAACTGCATCCAAAACAGCTTCAAAGCAGCTCTGCAGTAACGGCTGGATGTCTATTGCTTTTTTTACCGCTGCGCTCAGCTCTCTGTTTGTCTGTCTGTAATTCCTCTCTCCTGTCTGTCTCTCTGTCTGTCTGTCTGTGCTCTCTAGTGCTGCTGCTTCTCTAAAACAGCTCTGGACCTTTACAGGGATCGTTGCAGCAGGTTCAGGTTCTCCCTGAGCCTCAGACGTGACGTGACTCTAGGATTGTTTTGCTGGCAGCTCTGAGACGTGTTTAACCACGCAGAGCCCAAATCTAATTCATTCAACCTAAAATCAGTAGAAATAAAGATTTGTGTTCTTTTTCCCAGATTTTTTTTTTTCTTGTTTCCTGACATGTTTTGACTGTCAACTGCCAGTCCTCCTCAGAGGTGTTCGCTGACCGCTTTGATGCGTCTTTCTGAGTTATTTGTGGGCGTGGTAAATTTGACAGTTCTGTCAAGCTGGCCTCACTTCCTGTTGCTCAATTGTCTCTGGTCAGTTGGCCACGCCCAGAAAGAACTCATAAGGACACAACTAAGCGATCAGCAGACGCCGCTGAGGAAGACTGACAATTGACAGTCGAAACATGTCGGAAGACAAAAAAAAGGAAATCTCATTTAAATCGCTGAATTTAGAAACGGCTGATGATCCAAAGGATGAACGTGATCTAATGAGATCTAATGAGATCTAATGAGATCTAATGAGATCTAATGTGATCTAATGAGATCTAATGAGATCTAATGTGATCTAATGTGATCTAATGAGATCTAATGAGATCTAATGTGATCTAATGTGATCTAATGTGATCTAATGTGATCTATTAATTGATCTATTTAATGAGATGATCAGAAACATCAACGCCAGGTTCTTTTATTTTCAGTGTTTAAGGAGCTGCCAGCTTCACATCTGTCGCTCTTTAAACTGAACCAACCAGAGCCGTAGATACGAGTAGTTCAGAGGACCACACACACACACACACACACACACACACACACACACACACACACACACACACACACACACACACACACACACACACACCAGCGTCATTAATCCTGGCTAACACCCAGATTTCCAAACACCTGCTTTAGTTTTGTTTACTAAAATGTTTTGTCAGTTTTTGTCAACTAATTTTTTTAATTATTTTTTTTACAGAAAAAAAAACAGAGTTTATCAAAGATAAAGTGTCCACATCTATAGGCAGACTATGTAAAACTAGAAACCTACTAAACAATCACAGTTTCTATTGGATAGATTGTTCCTTGCTTATGCCATACTTAACATATAGTGTAGAAGTGTGGGGAAATGCAGGAAAATACATAACAAGAAAACTATAATTGCAATGATTAATTATAGTATTATAGATTTACTGTAGATGCAACTAAAAACCTTAAAATTGCAGGATGTTGTATGTATTAAAATGTTAGACAATGTTTAAATAGTATTCAAGACTTCTTTAAAGTAATGGAGAGTAAATGTAATTAATAATTTTGAATATCCATTATTGATTATGGTGCTGCTCCCCAGTACAGCAATTGTTTGGCTCTAAATACTGAGAAACTGTACATTTAGGAATGCAGGATTCCTCAAACTCCAAATCTGTCTGAAAGGAGACCTGATGATTATTGATTTCCTGGAAAACCAATCACAATGTATCCTTGCACCACTCACTATAGCTAAAAAAAAAACAATATTAGTGAATAGAAAGATAAAAAAATCCTTAAGCATCAACCAATAATAGAAAAAAAGAGACGACAGATATGTGTGTGTATATATATATATATATATAAATAAAATAACTGGGTGGAGGGAAAAGGATAGACTTTTAATTATTATTCAATATAATTTGTATATACATCTTATCAGTGTAAAACATTAACCAAACTTAAATCAAATCAGTCAAAAGTAATAATAACTAGACTATGACTAATTAAAATCACATGTTCATGAAAACTAAATAAATATATATATGTATAGATGTATATTGTATATACATTAATTGACTGATTACAGATAAACTCTAATTTTGTGTGTTTACAAACATTAATATCTTCAAATATCAGGTTGATCAAAAAAATGCGTAGTCATGCTTTATATTTTAGTCGACTAAAACTAGACTGAAATAGTCCTGATGACTACATTTGGACTAAAACATGTTGTATTTTAGTAAAGTTAACACTGTGAACACACTCGTCTTCATTAAACAGAAACAGGAAGTGGAGGAACTTAACGACTTTCAAAATAAAAGTTGGTGAATTAGAAACACTGGAGTAGGTTGGACGGTTTAAAGAGTCTAGTGTCTGTGGGGTTAAAGGTCGAAGTCGTCTGATTCTGATGATGACCTCTGACCTTTCCTCCGTCACGCTGCTTCTCTAACAGCTTCCTTTCTTCTTCAGCGCTGTGTCTACTTCTAGTTTAACACTTCCTTCCTTATGATGCCATAACCCTGATGGCTGATGGGTAACGGCCATCGCCAGCGGCTGTTTTTCTGACTGGTGTTTTTCAACGTCCCGACAGGATTTAATTCGTACACTGGAAACTCAGCAGGACTTGTAGGATCGGGAGACGTCTACAATGATGCACGCGACAAATGGACAAAGAGGTGAGTTTGATCCTTTGTTTCCATTTCATCGTCTTCTGTTTGGAAAACATTAGAAGGTCACATGGTCGTGCAGGATTGGGGTCAATTACATTTTTAATTACATCTTCAATTATCCATGTTTAATTACAACTCAATTATGATTACGGTGACCAGCGTTTTTCCCCAATTACAATTAAAATGACACACATGTTTTCCCTGAAAGTCACTTACAATTATGTTCTCAATTACTACATTTCCAGTTTCACAGTTTTGTCTTTAATTAATTTGTATTTGACAGTTTTTAAAGAATTTTCCTTTCCAATTACAAAGTAAATTATCTGAACTCAATTACAATTCAATTATGATTACCACAGCTACAGATTCTTTCAATTACAATTAAAACTATAATTTTATCAATTGAACGCAGTCAATTGTAATTGTAATTGATTATTGATTACAATTGTGACGTAATTATAATTGTAGTCGTAATTGAAAAAAGTACGTTGCTGTTGTAATGCTAATTGAATTGTAATTGGGTAGTTCAGGTAATTGACTTTCTAATTGTAACTGACACAAACATTGTAAACAGTATTAATATTTGTGTATTTTACAGCTGATTTAAGACGTGGGTCAAAACGTTATCATAGAGATGCTAACAGAATGCTAACATTTTAAGGATTGTTTATATCAGGCACAGTCATTTGATTAATTGTAATTGAACGTTAGTAACAGAGAATGTAAGTAAAATTGAATTTTAGGGGAAAAATAATAATTGTAAATGGAGAAAAACGTAATCGTAATTGAGTTGTAATTGAACACAGATAATTAAAGGCCTAATTGTAATTGACCCTAACCCTGGTGTGGACAGTAAAAAGTAACGACGTTTCCACGTGGTTGTGTCGCCAAACATAGGCGGAGTTTGAGATTCTCTCGGTGGCATAACTTCGTGCACGTCACTAACACATGGTGGTACAGCATTTCCTCTGATATGAACCTCTATGCACCCACCGGTGGGTTAGGGATAAATGTTGTAAAGAATGAAGCTAACCCACATTCAGAACAAAAGACCACAGCACACACACCATTGTGTTCAGTCGTCCGCTTCACAAAATAAACACAGATCTTTATAACGAGTGCCTACGTGAAACTACAGGCTGAGCTGGATCCACTGATATACAGGTCAGGTATGTTTCCTATCAAAATCAGAAAACACATCATGGAGAAAGTTAGCAATGGTGTCTTACTTTGTTGTTTCTTATCAAAAGTTGCTCCAAATTGTGTCATCAGATAGACGACATGACACACATTCAGACATTTCACAGTCGAGAAATTCGTTCAAAAAGCGCACTGCACTCGTCCTTTACCCAGCTCTGATTGGCCAGGGCTAAAGCCCACCCCCATAGTGTTTGATATCACCAATTTCTACAGGCTCTGGGCTTTACAACGCATAACACCCATGTGTAACGGCTTCAAAGAGTGGAACTAAAAATAGCATTAGATATGGCACAGCAGAGACCTGAATAAAAATGACTGACATTTTACATTTACACACTTGTTCCCAAACTTGTGGAAAACTTTGGCACAGTTGTTGCACATTGAGCTTTTTGTACAAAAACGTGTTTCTTTGGTTTAATGTTTATTATCACCAAACTTGCTGCAGATTTCTGAATTTCAAATATAATTTGTCACTCAGTATCATATATTTTCAAAATTGTACATCATCTGTAACCACTGGCTGTTGCTTAAGAGGTTAAAGAAGCGACTATGAGGGCGTGGCCTGTGTTGTTGATGTTGTTGCTTTGATTCCACAGCCAGGAGCAGGAAAACTCTAACCCGGAGAGCCTGACATTTAAGGAGCGCCAGCGTCTCTTCTCGCAGGGAAAGGAGGTTTCCAACAAGGTCAAGGCTTCCCGTAAACTGATGGAGCTGGAGAACGAGCTCAACACCAAGCAGTGAAGATCTTCCTTCTCTCGTCTAATTTTAATCCTAATCCCTCCACCACCATGGACGTGTTGGAGTTTTTCCTCCCTCGGTTATAAAGAAATCTGTTGGTAAAGCAATGTAAAAAAAAAAAAAAAAAAAGGTTTTAGCTATATCTAGTGAGCATTTGAGGATATATTTTTGTTTGTAATACTTTTTGGGGGGAAGAGAAATGGACAAAAGTTAATCCTCATTATGTTTTTTTTTTTTTTTTAAGATAATTTTAAGCTCAGTTTTCTGCTCCGTGTCGTTTTCACACGTTTCTAAAAGCAGGAAAAATAAACAAAAGAAAGCCCGACGTGGAGCTTCAGACCAACTTTTATGGTTTTTATTTGTTTTTTTAATAAACTTCTAATCGAGTGGAAACACTGAGATTTCATTCCGTAGGAAGAAGGCAGGGGGAATTTATTTTTCTGTGATGTTTCTTCTTGTGACTGTAAATATGCAGGAAAGGAAAACTTCAGTTTTAAACAAACCGTGTTGCTTTTGCAGAGTTGTGTGAGATTCATTGGACCTCGGCTCACTTTGTAGATGGTTGTTGGTTTGAAACATTAATAAAGCCGACTTTGTTCTTTGCACACACAGACGTGTTAGAATAATAAATGTGCATACGGAGCTCTCGTACTGTGCTGATCGTCTGTGTGAACAAACATCTTCATATTGAAACTCTCGTCTGATGTAAACAAAACAAAAAAACACAAACAAAGTGCTCTCAGGTCCTCGTCGTGGCCCGAGTGTCGTTTCAAGCGTGGAGTGACTACATCCTGTGTGGACTTCTTATTTCTCTCTCCAGCAGAGCAAACGCTGGGAACAGATGCCGTTACTTTTATTATTATAATTATTATTATTAACTGATGTGTGAAACAAACTCACGACAAGATGCCTCTCTTCTTCCGCTGCCCACGCAATCCTTTTTAGGTTTCCAAACAAAGTGAATCATTTAAATGGTTTCATGTGTAGCCTTTTGTAAATCATTAATAAACACAGATTTTTTCAACACTGTCGGCTGGAAGTTGGACTTTTATTTTAATTCTCTTATATCAGGAGCCTTTAAAGTAGTTTAAAAATGAAAAACAATGCCCCACAGTAAGACTTAAAAGAAAGAAAAAAAAAACGCAGCAAAATTCGAAATGCAGACAAGAAAAACCGAGATAAGGCATAAAAATGGGCTAACATTTTTCAAACGCCTCGCAATAAAAGAAAGGCTATAGTGAGGCATAATTTTGGGTGTAAAAAAAATTTTACCCCACAAAACGGAGGTAAGGCTGAGGTAAGTCATAAAAATGAGAAAAAAATAGTAAGTAAGAAATAAATTTTGGTGAAAAAAAAATGTTTACGCCTCAAAACGGAAGTCAGGTTGCACTAAGGAATGAAAAAACATTTAAAACGCCTCGACACAGAAGTAAGGCTATAGTAAAGCATAATTTTGGACAAAACTTTTTTTTAAACGCATTGAGATGGAGGTAACTCCTATAATTAGGCATAAAGTTGAGTGGAAAAAATTTTAAACATCTCAAAATGCAGGTAAGTCTATATTATAGACTTACCTGCAGTGGCGGCTGCTGGTCTTTCATGCAGGGGAAGCTCATTTTCTGCCTACTTCAGAAAATGTATCTGTTATATTTGGAAAAACCCGCCTGTGTGCTTACAACGTCATACTCTCTGATTGGCTCATTTCGCTGTCAATCAAAATTGAATTAGCCTGAGACAGATCATCCAATCATCATCCATTATTCCAGCGTCCGGAACAGACAGATCCAGCCCA
Organism: Gouania willdenowi; assembly: GCF_900634775.1. NCBI lineage: Eukaryota > Metazoa > Chordata > Actinopteri > Blenniiformes > Gobiesocidae > Gouania > Gouania willdenowi. The sequence goes on from NW_021144848.1 coordinate 2,560,956, forward strand.
CTGCTCCATAGACCTCCTGTGAATCCCGGCGTACGATGGGCGGGACTAAGTGCGTCATAACCGAGCATTTATCCAATGAACGTCTAGTTTGACTGCAGTGGATCAACCACTAAATCCTCTCCCATTGAAGTCAATTGAAGCTGAACTTCACCACTGTTTATTAACACTGTGACGCTGCGGTAATGAATGAAGAACGTCACGCTGTCACTGTCAGTTTCCTGTTATAAGAAGCTGATTCTGAACTAAACATACATGTGTTCTGTCATATATTTAGTCAATGAAATGTACACACAACACTACATATTTGACCACTGATTTTAGGGGAAGCTGAGGTTCCCTTGTAGTCTTAAAGCATCCGCCACTGGTCTATAACAATGCATAAAAACGGGCAAAAATAGTTAAAAGTAAGGACTAAATTTGGGTGAAAACATTTCAACTGCCTTGAAACGTGGGTAAGGCCTATAGTGAGGGATACATTTTGGTGAAAAAATTGTTTACGCCTCGAACGGAGGTAAGGCCATAGTAAGACATGACAGGCGAAAAATTTTACAAATGCCTCAAAATGAAAGTAAGGCCATAGTACGCCATAAAAACGGGAAAAATTTCAAACGCCTCGAAACAGGTTAAGCTATAGTGAGGAATAAATTTGGGCGACAAAATTGTTTATGCCTCGAACGGAGATAAGGTTACAGTGAGGGATAAATATGGGCGAAAAAATTTCAAATGCCTTGAAACAGAAAAAAAGGCTATAATAAGTCATGAAATTAGGTGAAAAACTTTTAAACAGATGTAATGCTATAGTAAGGCATATAAATGGGCAAAAAATATTTAAAACCTCTTCAAACGGAGGTAAGGCATAAAAATGAGCAAAAATAGTAAAAAGTAAGGAATAAATTTTAAGTGAAAAAAATGTTTACGCTTCAATACGGAGGTTAGGCTATAGTAAAGAATAAAAAGGGCCGAAAATATTTAAAACGCCTCGAAACAGAAGTAAGGCTATAATTAGGCAAAACATTTACAAATGCCTCGAAACGGAGGTACGGCTATAGTAAGGCATAAAAATGAGCAAAGATATTTCAAACACCTCGCAACAGAGGTAAGGATACAGTAAGTCATAAAAACGAGCAAAAATAGTAGGTGAAAAAAATGTTTTCGCCTCGAAACGGAAGTCAGGCTACAGCAAGGTATAAAGACAGCTGAAAATATTTAAAACGCCTCGAAACAGAAGTATAGCTATAATAAGGCATTTAAAGGGGCAAAACATTTTCAAACGCTTCGAAACGGAGGTACGGCTATAGTAAGGCATAAAAATGGGCAAAGTACAAAGTACGAAATAAATTTGAGTGAAAAAAAATGTTTACGCCTCGAAACAGAGGTAAAGTTATAACAAGGCATAAAAATAGTCGAAAATATTTTAAACGCTTCGAAATGGAAGTAACGCTATAACAAGGCATAAATTTGGGCAACATTTTTTCAAACGCCTCGATCCTGAGGTAACTCTTATAGTTGGGCATAAATTTGAGCAAAAAAAGTTTAAACGTCTCGAAAAAGAGGTAAGGCTAAAACAAGGCATAAAAACGGGCGAAATATTTTGAAAAGCTTTAAAACAAAGGTAATGCTGTAGAAAGGCATAACAATGGGCGAAATTTTTTTCAAAAGGAATAAATTTTAAGTGAAAAAAAATGTTTACGCTTCAAAACAGAGGTTAGGCTATAGTAAGGAATAAAAATGGCCGAAAATATTTAAAACGCCTCGAAACAGAAGTAAGACTATAGTAAAGCATAATTTTGTTTACTCCTCCAAACAAAAGTATAGCTATAATAAGGCATTAAAAGGGGCAAACGTTTTCAAATGCTTCGAAACGGAGGTAAGGCTATAGTATGGCATAATTTTGGGCAAGAAATCTGCAAACGCCTCGAAACAAAGGTAAGGCTATAGTAAGGCATAACTTTGGGCGTACAAATTTCAAATGCCTCGAAACAGAGTTAGGCTATAAAGTCCTAAAAAATGGGCAAAAATTTTTCAAAAAGGAATAAATTTGGGCGAAAAAATTGTTTACGCCTCAAAACGGAGGTAAGGCAAAAAAAATGGGCAAAAACGATTTAAAATGCCTCGAAATGGAGGTAAGGCTTTAACAAGGCATAAAAATGGGCAAAAATATTTCAAACGCCTCCCAACAGTAGTAAGGATACAGTAAGTCATAAAAACGTGGAAAAAGAATTTTTACGCCTCAAAACGGAGGTAAGGCTATGGTAAGTCATAAAAACGAGCAAAAATAGTAAAAAGTAAGGAATAAATTTAGGTGAAAACATTTTTTATGCCTCCAAACAAAAGTAAGGCTATAATAAGGCATTAAAAGGGGCAAACGTTTTCAAATGCTTCGAAACGGAGGTAAGGCTATAGTATGGCATAATTTTGGGCAAGAAATTTGCAAACGCCTCAAAACAAAGGTAAGGCTATAGCAAAGCATAACTTTGGGCGAAAAAATCTAAAATGTCTCGAAACAGAGTTAGGCTATAATGTCATAAAAATGGGCAAAAATTTTGCAAATGCCTCGCAACATAGGTAAGGCTATAGTAAGGCAAAAATTTGGGAGAAAAAAATGTGGCAAAAAAATGGGCAAAACATTTTCAAATGACTCGAAATGGAGGCAAGGCTTTAACAAGGCATAAAAATGAGCAAAAATATATCAAACACCTCGCAACAGCGGAAAGGATACAGTAAGTCATAAAAACGTGGTAAAAGAATTTTTACACCTCAAAACGGAAGTCAGGCTATAATAAGGCATTTAAAGGAGCAAACATTTTCAAAGGCTTCGAAACAGAGGTAAGGCTATAGTAAGTCATAACATTGGGCGAAAAAATTTCAAATGCCTCGAAACAGTTAGGCTATAATGTCCTAAAAATGGGCAAAATTTTTTCAAATGCCTCGCAACATAGGTAAGGCTATAATAAGGCATAAACATGGGGAAAAAATTTCAAACGCCTCGAAACACATTTAGGGCTATAGTAAGTCATAAAAAACGGCAAAATAGTAAAAAGAAAGGCATACTGTACATTTGGCTGAAAACATTGCAATTTGCCTTGAAACAAAGGTAAGGCTATAATACGGCAAAAAAAAAGGGCAAAACATTTTCAAATGCCTCACAACAGAGGTAAGGCTATAGTAAGTCATAAAAACGTGCAAAAAGAATTTTACGCCACAAAACGGAGGTAAGGCTAAGGTAAGTTCCAAAAATGAGATAAAACAGTACAAAGTAAAAAATAAATTTCAGTGAAAAAAAATGTTTACGCCTTGAAACGGAGGTCAGGCTACACTAAGGAATGAAAAAAACATTTAAAACACTTCGAAACAGAAGCAAGGCTATAGTAAAGCATAATTTTGGGCGAAAAAAAAATGTTTACACCTCGAAACGAAGGTAAGGCTATAATAAGGCAAAACATTTTCAAATGCCTCGAAACGGAGGCAAGGCTTTAACAAGGCATAAAAATGAGCCTCGCAACAGAGGTAAGGATACAGTAAGTCATAAAAACGAGCAAAAATAATAAAAAAGTAAGGAATAAAATTAGGTGAAAAAAATTTTTACGCCTCCAAACAAAAGTAAGGCTATAATAAGGCATTAAAAGGGGCAAACATTTTCAAATGCTTCGAAACAAAGGTAAGGCTATAGTAAGGCATAACTTTGGGCGAAAAAATTTAAAATGTCTCGAAAAAGAGTTAGGCTATAATGTCATAAAATTGGGCAAAAATTTTGCAAATGCCTTGCAACATAGGTAAGGCTATAGTAAGGCAAAAATTTGGGAGAAAAAAATGTGGCAAAAAAATGGGCAAAACATTTTCAAATGCCTCGAAACGGAGGTAAGGCTATAGTAAGTCATAAAAACGTGGAAAAAGAATTTTACACCACGAAACGGAGGTAAGGCTATGGTAAGTCATAAAAACGAGCAAAAATAGTAAAAAGTAAGGAATAAATTTAGGTGAAATTTGAGGGAAAAAAAATGTTTTTGCCTCGAAACAGAGGTTAGGCTATAGTAAGGCACAAATTTGGGCAAAAAAAATGTTTACGCTTCGAAATGGAAGTAACGCTATAACAAGGCATAAATTTGGGCAAAATTTTTTCAAACGCCTCGATCCTGAGGTAACTCTTATAGTTAGGCATAATTTTGGGCAAAAAAATTCAAACACCTCAAAACAGAAGTAAGGCTAAAACAAGGCATAAAAACGGGCGAAATATTTTGAAAAGCTTTAAAACAAAGGTAATGCTGTAGAAAGGCATAACAATGGGCAAAAAAAATTTCAAAAGGAATAAATTTTAAGTGAAAAAAATGTTATGCTTCGAAACAGAGGTTAGGCTATAGTAAGGAAAAAAATGGCCTTAAATATTTAAAACGCCTCGAAACAGAAGTAAGGCTATAGTAAAGCATAATTTTGTTTATGCCTCCAAACAAAAGTAAGGCTATAATAAGGCATTAAAAGGGGCAAATGTTTTCAAATGCTTCGAAACGGAGGTAAGGCTATAGTAAGGCATAATTTTGGTCAAGAAATTTGCAAACGCCTCAAAACAAAGGTAAGGCTATAATGTCCTAAAAATGGGCAAAATTTTTCCAAATTCCTCGCAACATAGGTAAGGCTATAGTACGGGATAAATTTGGGTGAAAAAAATGTTTACGCCTCGAAACGGAGGTAAGGCTATAATAAGGCATAAAAATGGGCAAAAATATTTCAAACGCCTCGCAAGAGAGGTAAGGCTACTGTTAGTCAAAAAAAAGTGCAAAAAAAATTTTACCCCACAAAATGGAGGTAAGGCTAAGGTAAGTTTTTAAAACGAGAAAAAATAGTACAAAGTAAGAAATAAATTTGAGTGAAAAAAAATGTTTTTGCCTCGAAACAGAGGTTAGGCTATAGTAAGGCATAAATTTGGGCAAAAAAAATGTTTACGCCTCGAAATAGAGGTAAAGTTATAACAAGGCATAAATTTGGGCAAAATTATTTCAAACGCCTCGACCCTGAGGTAACTCTTATAGTTTGGCATAAATTTGAGCGAAAAAAGTTTGAAATCCTCGAAACAGAAATAAGGCTAAAACAAGGCAATTTTGAAACACCTCGCAACAGACGTAAGGCTATAGTAAGTCATAAAAACGTGCACAAAGAATTTCACGCCACGAAATGGAGGTAAGGCTATGATAAGTCTTAAAAACGGGTAAAAATAGTAAAAAGTAAGGAATAAATTTTAAGTGTAAAAAATGTTTACGCTTCAATACAGAGGTTAGGCTATAATGTCCTAAAAATGGGCAAAATTTTTCCAAATGCCTCGCAACATAGGTAAGGCTATAGTACGGGATAAATTTGGGTGACAAAAATGTTTACGCCTCGAAATGGAGGTAAGGCATAAAAATGGGCAAAACGATTTCAATTGCCTCGAAATGGAGGTAAGGCTTTAACAAGGCATAAAAATGTGCAAAAATATTTCAAACGCCTCGCAACATAGGTAAGGCTATAGTAGGGCATAAATTTGGGCGAAAAAAATGATTACGCCTCGAAACTGAGGTAAGGCTATAATACGGCAAAAAAAAGGGCAAAACATTTTCAAACGCCAAAAAACAAAGGTAAGGCTATAATGTCCTAAAAATGGGCAAAATTTTTCCAAATGCCTCGCAACATAGGCAAGGCTATGGTAAGTCATAAAAACGAGCAAAAATAGTAAAAAGTAAGAAATAAATTTAGGTGAAAAAAATTTTTACACCTCCAAACAAAATTAAGGCTATAATAAGGCATTAAAAGGGGCAAACGTTTTCAAATGTTTCGAAACGGAGGTAAGGCTATAGTAAGGCATAACTTTGGGCGAAAAAATTTCAACAGCCTCGCAACAGAGGTAAGGCTATAGTAAGTCATAAAAATGTGCAAACAGAATTTTACACCACGAAACGGAGGTAAGGCTATGGTAAGTCATAAAAATGGGCAAAAATAGTAAAAAGAAAGGCATACATTTGGGTGAAAACATTGCAATTTGCCTTGAAACGAAGGTAAGGCTATAATACGACATAAAATGGGTGAAAAAATTTCAACCGCATTGCAACAGAGGTAAGGCTACAGTAAGTCATAAAAACGTGCAAAAAGATTTTTACACCACAAAACGGAGGTAAGGCTATGGTAAGTCATAAAAACGAGCAAAAATAGTAAGGAATAAATTTCGGTGAAAAAAATGTCTACGCCTCGAAACAAAAGTATAGCTATAATAAGGCATTAAAAGGGGCAAACGTTTTCAAATGCTTCGAAACGGAGGCAAGTCTATCGTAAGGCATAATTTTGGGCAAGAAATCTGCAAACGCCTCGAAACAAAGGTAAGGCTATAGTAAGGCATAACTTTGGGCGTAAAAATTTCAAATGCCTCGAAACAGAGCTAGGCTATAATGTCCTAAAAATGGGCAAAAAGTTTTCAAAAAGGAATAAATTTGGGCAAAAAAAATGTTTACGCCTCGAAACGGAGGTAAGGCTATAATAAGGCAAAAAAAATGGGCAAAAACAATTTAAAATGCCTCGAAATGAAGGTAAGGCTTTAACAAGGCATAAAAATGGGCAAAAATATTTCAAACGCCTCCCAACAGAGGTAAGGCTATAGTAAGTCATAAAAACGTGCAAAAAGAATTTTACACCACGAAACGGAGATAAGGCTATGGTAAGTCATAAAAACGAGCAAAAATAGTAAAAAGTAAGGAATAAATTTAGGTGAAAACATTTTTTACGCCTCCAAACAAAAGTAAGGCTATAATAAGGCATTAAAAGGGGCAAATGTTTTCAAATGCTTCGAAACGGAGGTAAGGCTATAGTAAGGCATAATTTTGGTCAAGAAATTTGCAAACGCCTCAAAACAAAGGTAAGGCTATAATGTCCTAAAAATGGGCAAAATTTTTCCAAATGCCTCGCAACATAGGTAAGGCTATAGTACGGGATAAATTTGGGTGAAAAAAATGTTTACGCCTCGAAACGGAGGTAAGGCTATAATAAGGCATAAAAATGGGCAAAAATATTTCAAACGCCTCGCAAGAGAGGTAAGGCTACTGTTAGTCAAAAAAAAGTGCAAAAAAAATTTTACCCCACAAAATGGAGGTAAGGCTAAGGTAAGCTCTAAAAACGAGAAAAAATAGTACAAAGTAAGAAATAAATTTGAGTGAAAAAAAATGTTTTTGCCTCGAAACAGAGGTTAGGCTATAGTAAGGCATAAATTTGGGCAAAAAAAATGTTTACGCTTCGAAATGGAAGTAACGCTATAACAAGGCATAAATTTGGGCAAAATTTTTTCAAACGCCTCGATCCTGAGGTAACTCTTATAGTTAGGCATAAATTTGAGCGAAAAAAGTTTAAACGTCTCGAAAAAGAGGTAAGGCTATAATAAGGCATAATTTTGGGCAAAAAAATTCAAACACCTCGAAACAGAAGTAAGGCTAAAACAAGGCATAAAAACGGGTGAAATATTTTGAAAAGCTTTAAAACAAAGGTAATGATGTAGAAAGGCATAACAATGGGCAAAAATGTTTTCAAAAGGAATAAATTTTAAGTGAAAAAAATGTTTACGCTTCGAAACAGAGGTTAGGCTATAGTAAGGAATAAAAATGGCCGAAAATATTTAAAACGCCTCGAAACAGAAGTAAGGCTATAGTAAAGCATAATTTTGTTTACTCCTCCAAACAAAAGTATAGCTATAATAAGGCATTAAAAGGGGCAAACGTTTTCAATTGCTTCGAAACGGAGGTAAGGCAATAGTAAGGCATAATTTTGGGCAAGAAATCTGCAAACGCCTCGAAACAAAGGTAAGGCTATAGTAAGGCATAACTTTGGGCGTACAAATTTCAAATGCCTCGAAACAGAGTTAGGCTATAAAGTCCTAAAAATGGGCAAAAATTTTGCAAATGCCTCGAAACGGAGGTAAGGCTTTAACAAGGCATAAAAATGAGCAAAAACATTTCAAACACCTCACAACAGCGGAAAGGATACAGTAAGTCATAAAAACAAGGAAAAATAATTTTTACGCCACAAAACGGAGGTAAGGCTAAGGTAAGTCATAAAAACGAGCAAAAATAGTACAAAGTAAGGAATAAATTTAGGTGAAAAAAATGTTTACGCCTCGAAACGGAAGTCAGGCAACAGCAAGGTATAAAGACAGCTGAAAATATTTAAAACGCCTCGAAACAGAAGTATAGCTATAATAAGGCATTAAAAGGGGCAAACGTTTTCAAATGCTTCGAAACGGAGGTACGGCTATAGTAAGGCATAACTTTGGGTGAAAAAATTTCAACCGCCTCGCAACAGAGGTAAGGCTATAGTAAGTCATAAAAACGTGCAAACAGAATTTTACACCACAAAACGGAGGTAAGGCTAAGGTAAGTTCTAAAAACGAGAAAAAACAGTACAAAGTAAAAAATTAATTTCAGTGAAAAAAAATGTTTATGCCTTGAAACAGAGGTCAGGCTACACTAAGGAATGAAAAAAACATTTAAAACGCTTCGAAACAGAAGTAAGGCTATAGTAAAGCATAATTTTGGACGAAACATTTTTAAACGCCTTGAGATGGAGGTAACTCCTATATTTGGGCATAAAATTGAGTGAAAAATTTTTAAACATCTCAAAATGGAGGTAAGGCTATAACAATGCATAAAAACGGGCAAAAATAGTTAAAAGTAAGGCATAAATTTGGGTGAAAACATTTCAATTGCCTGGAAACGGAGGTAACTCCTATATTTAGGCATTAAAAATGCAAAAAAAAATTCAAAAATGCCTCGAAGTAAGGTTATAGTAAGGCCTAAAAATGGGCGAAAAAAATTCAAACGCCTCGCAACAGAGGTAAGGCTATAGTAAGGCATAAAATTGGGTGAAAACATTTCAATTGCTTTGAAACAAAGGTAAGGCTATAGTACGACACAAAAACGAGCAAAAACATTTGAATTGCCTCGCAAAGAGAGGTAAGGCTATAGTAAGGCATAACTTCTGGCAAAAAAATTCAAAACACCTTGAAATGGAGGTAAAAAGCCTTGAAACAGAGGTAAGGCTAAAGTAAGGAATACATTTGGGGTAAAAGATTTTAACGCCCCAAAACAGAGCTAAGGCTATAATAAAGCATAAACATGAGCGAAAAAATGTCAAACGCCTCGAAACAGAGGTAAGGCTATAGTAAATCATAAAAACAGGCAAAAACATTTCAAACGCCTCAAAATGGAGGTAAGGCTATAACAAAGCAAAAAAACAGGCGAAAGATTTTCAAAGTCTTCGAAATGGAGATAAGGGTATAGCAAGGCATAATTTTGGGCAAAAAAATTTCAAACGCCTCGAAACGAAGGTAATGTTATAGTAAGTCATTAAAACGGGCAAAATTAGCAAAAAGTAAGGCATAAATTTGGGTGAAAACATTTCAATTGACTTTAAATGAAGGTAAGGCTATAATACGACATAACGGGCAAAAACATTTCAAACGCCTTCTAACGATGTTAAGGCTATAGTACGACATAAAAACTGTTAAAAACATTTCAAACGCCTCAAAACGAAAAAGTTTAAGGCATACAAAATGGGCAAAAATTATTCAAATACCTCGAAACGGAGGTAAGGCTATGGTAAGTCATAAAAATGGGCAAAAACAATTCAGACGCCTTGAACTGAAGGTAAGGCTATAGTATAACACAAAAACGGGCGAAAAACTTTCAAACGCCTTCTAATGATGGTAAGGCTATTGTACGACATAAAAACTGTCAAAAACTTTCAAATGCCTTGCAAAAAAGGTAAGGCTATAATAAGGCAAAAAATGGGGGAAAAAATTTTCAAACGCCTCGAAACAGAGGTAAGGCTATAATAAGTCATTAAAACGAACAAAAAACAAAACGGAGGCAAGGCTATAGTAAGGCATAAAAACAAGAAAAAACAATTCAAACACCTTGAAACAAAGGTAAGGCTATAGTAAGAGATAAATTTGGGAAAAAAATGTTTTAAACGCCTCGAATTGGAGGTATGGCAGTAAAGTATAAAAACAGGCAAAACATTTTCAAATGCTTCGAAATGGAAATAATGCTATAGTAAGGCATACAAATGGGCGAAAAAAATTAAAACGCCTCGCAACAGAGGTAAGGCTATAGTCAGTCAAAGAAACGGGCAAAAATTTTCAAATGCTTCAAAACAGAGATAATGCTATAGTTAGGCATAAAAATGGGCGAAAAAATTTCTAACGCCTCGAAACAGATGTAAGGCTACAGTAAGTCATTAAAACGGGCAAAAAAATGTTTACGCCTCGAAACTGAGGTAAGGCTATAGTAAGGTATAAAAATGGGGAAACATTTTCACTATTGTCGGGCGCCTTGTGTCGCTGATGTTGTCACTACAGTGCCTTGCCATCAGTCCAAGCCAGAGCATTTCGACACCACCCAGTTCAACTTCAGAGAGTCACCAGTTTTTGAACAATGGAAGGCAAGACTATGTCAAAAGTTAGCCCAAAGAGCAGCAGTATTCTCTCTAGATGAGCTTGATGTAGGACTAGCCAAAGGAGTCGAGTACAAAATCCGTATGTCAGATCCAAGACCATTCCGTGAATGCTCCCAACGCATTGCTCCTGCAGACATTGATGATGTGTGCTGTCATATTGAAAAACTGCTGGCAGCTGGTATCATCAAAGAGTCCCAAAGCCCATATGCTTCCCCAATAGTGATCGTCAGAAAAAAGAACGCACAGTAAATAGTCGAACCATCCCTGACCAATACACCACGCCACGCATCTATGAAGCACTTGATTGCCTCTGAGGTAGAAGGTGGTTCTGCCTTTTAGATCTGAGAAGTGGTTAATATCAGATTGCCATGAAAGAGGAGGACAAGGAAAAAACGGCCTTCATCTGTCCTGTGGGTTTCTATCAGTTTGAAAGAATGCCCCAGGGCATACTGGAGCACCTGCAACCTTCCAACGTTTGATGGAGAAAGCGGTGGGAGACATGAACCTCCTTCAGGTCCTCGTATATATTTGGATGATTTGATCGTGTTCGGCAGAACCTTAGAGGAACATGAGGAGAGGTTGTTGAAAGCCCTTGACCGACTTCATGAAGTGAGCCTAAAGGTTTGGATTGATAAATTCCAGTTCTGCCAGACAAAAGTCAAGTATGTAGGCCATATAGTCTCAGCTGATGGCATTGCTGCTGACCCGACAAAGATCGAAGCCATTACTAACTGGCCGAAATCCCACAATCTAAAGGCCCTACGATCCTTCTTAGGCTTCTGTGGCTACTACAGACGATTTATCAATCGTTCGACCTCTGACAGACTTTACCAAGGGATATGTCCCCACACAGTGAGGGAAAAGTCTAAAAAAGAAACAAAACAATACCTACCTTGATGAGAAAGAACCATTTGGAGACATATGGGATGACTCATGCACCGAGGCTTTTGAAAAGATTAAACTTTGTCTCACAAACGCCCCAGTATTGGCTTTTGCTGACCCAAACAAGCCATATGTATTGCATGTTGATGCAAGCCTAAGTGGACTTGGGGCCGTCCTTTATCAAGAGTACCCAGAAGGACTGAGACCTGTGGCATTTGCCAGTCGCAAACTAAACCCCTCTGAAAGGAACTACCCCATTCACCAATTAGAGTTCTTGTTCTTTAAGTGGGAGGTAGTTGAAAAGTTCCATGACTATATGGTAGAACAGCACTCAGGCCTGCAACTACAAGGTCATATTTGCTAAATAAGCCAGCTAGTATGAGCGTATGTGATTGGTGAGTGGGCCCTTCACATAAAACCTATTAAATTACATAATCTAAGAGCAGAGATGATCTTGCTGCTGAGATGTGTATGTTTGTTTACATGCTCAGTAAATTATAAGTTCACACTTAATTTACGGTTTGATCATTTTGCATATTTACAGGTGTGTGTGTGAGACTGTGATTTGATCATTGAGTAGTCTTTAATGGTGTAGAAAAGAACCGGGGAGGCCCTTACCTAGTATTGTGGGTAAAAATGGGCTACACTTTATTAGAGGGAAAAATATCTAAAAAAAAAAAAAAAACATTGTTACACTTTGAAAAAAGCTGAACCGACAAACCAAACTGTAAAAAAATGAGTCACACAAAGAAGCGTCACAGCGTAAAAAGCACTAATGAAATGCATACACATCAGTGGAGGCGTGTTACTGCTACAGCTTCTTTTCATGCACATTTAAAGCTGGTGTAAAATTCCCCCGTCCTCACACACCATCTTCTTCACTGCTTCTTTGACTGTTGAAGACATCACTTCCTCTTCCTCCTCTTTTTTCTGACCTACAGGAAACAATACAGGAGTTTTGATTGGATTGTATGTCTTTAAAAGAGGATAGCAGCACATGTCATCAAGGACATGTGCTGCTATTTTAATCAGTTTTAAGGATAAGGATGTTTCCACAGCAGCAGCCCACACGCAGGTCATCAGACACTATTTGTATTCTCTAGGGTTATAAGCCCTTTATAACCTTGTTTTCTTTAACAATTATCAGCAACCATTTAAAAAGAAAAGGGATGAAACGAACACTTAATTTGATTACCATAAACTCATCCCATCAATCCTTTGGGATATTTTTTTGTGCATCTGTGTTATTGTTACTATGTGTAACAGTTCAACAGCTTAAATATTACGTAGGTTACAGATGCTTGGATGCTGAGATGTATATAAGTCACTTACTGTGGTGCTGGGCAGGGCCTTGATGATTCTTTATCCTACATCATCATAGATCACTCTGCTGTCCTGCTCATCCTGAGTGAAAACAAAGTACTTCAGAAGTAGAAACTATAGTGATAACCAGTTACAATCCACAGTCACAACTCTTTAGTTCATGTGAAAAAGTAACAAATGCTACAAAGCATCTCTGAAATTACTTTCTCAGACTGTTCACACAAACTACAGACAACTAATGATACACTTTTTGACTTTCACACAAAACCCATGACTATTGTTTTGGTAAAGGCTCTAAAGTGAAATCTTGGAAGACCCTGAATGAAACTCATTTCCTACAATGCATTATTAATTTCTGTTTCAGTTCTGTTTTGGGCTTTTATAATTTGTAACTCTTAAACTTTTTGACTTATTACATGTTTTCTTTCCCATTCATTTTTATTGGAAATCTCAAGCCCTTCATCCCCAGCCATTCTTCAATGGATTTTGACCATTTAACCTTTAAAGGGGAAATATTATGAAAAAAACACTTTATAATGGTGTTGCTACAGTGAAATACATTCCTTTAGCCTCATTCAGAGGGCCTAAAGGTGAAGAAGTTCTGTTTCCTTCTTCCCTTGTTATTCCACATTTTGTAAAAATTTTTCTCGCGTTATGACATCACAACGCGGAAACGCCTCCTCCTGACAATCCTGGCTCCTCCTACCCTACATAAGAATGTGAGAATGTCAGCTCTTCCCTCTCAAACTACCTCACAGGTAGAACCAACACTGCGGTTTAATATAGAATATACATTATACTGTAACGTCCGCTTATTCTACGAATCACCGGACGGGTCAGGTCGAACCAAACAGGCTTTATTTGGCATGCAGGGTTAAACACAATTACATACAGGGCTAATGTTATGGCCATAACCCACGCCACTCTTCTCCTAACAGTAGCAGAGACTAAAACAGACTCTAACACAGGCAACATGCTTAACTAACTCGCAGCCACACTCCCAACCCTGTGCTGCCTCCTTATGGCTAGGCTGTCCCTGCACAGTGAACACAACACATAATGAACTCAATGGTCATTACACTACTTTACTGTCATATGTAAAGCTACATAAACAATGTGTTCTCTTCATTTAACCCCTCCCTGAGGAGCAGTGAACAGTCATGGTGTAGCTCCCTTAACCACTCGTACCTTTATCCACACAATATATTTAAGTTCAGTACATAGATTATCCAGTATATAGATTAGCCGAAGCGCAGTGTGATCGCTGATCAGTTCCACTTTTTATTTTTAAATATTAATTTTTATTGAACATTTTAATATAACAATCCAGAGCAGTGTACCCAACAAATAGTATTACAATAATACAGATCCACCATCTTGAAAAAACAAACAAACCATCTCACATATTACCATAGTCACATGTCAATTATCCTGGGTAATTCAGTACCTGTTTAAACAATTTTGTAAATGTACTTTCCTTTCCGTTCATGCAATATCTCAACCTTTCCAAAACAATAGTATCAGTTAGTAATGATTTCCATAATGGGACAGTTGGCCAAGCATCACCTACCCATTTGGTCATTTTAGCCTTCCGCCCTAACATAAGTAAAAACTGCATAAAGCTCCTTAGCAATTTTAAGTGATCAGGAATGGAGCCTAAAAGACAGTAGTGGGTTTGGTTGTAGTTGTTGATCAATTATTACACCAATCTCTTTACAGATAGCCTGCCAGAACTGATGAATCTTGTCACACTCCCAGAGGCAGTGAAACCTTGTTCCTATACAGCTACCTTACATTTCGGACAAATAGGAGAAGCGCCTGCTGTGTATTTGCTGTACATACAGTATAAGGGGAGTAGAAGCTGCGTGTGACCACATGGCAACGGGACCGGACTAGGATGGCATTGGCGTGGAGGAGAATCAGCGAGGAGGTGGTAGTAGCAGGTAAAAGTTCTCTCTGTAGTTTTCCTCTTTGAAAGTTGGCACTGAACAAGGATAGCATTAGCCGCTAATCACACCGGCTTTTTTCACTGGTCATTTATGTTTATGAGAGCAGAAGAAGGAGCGCAGCTCATCCCTTCAGCAGGCAGTGAAACTCACTGAGTTGGATGCGTCATTGATGGGTGAACGCAGCATTAGCCAATCAGGATGCAGAACACAATGCACGTTCATACGCTGTAAAAAAAATGCATCTAAAATATCACTGCAAAAAAATCTGCGAAACACAGAGGCTGCAAAAGGTGAACCTCGATATAGTGAGGGACTACTGTACAGTATATGAAGGCCCAAAAAACAGCCTGTTTTTAGAAGCGTCATTAAAGGCTAAACAGGTGAGTTTGGGGAAAATAAACCTCAAATACTACTGAGAACAAATGGAGATGGGTGAAAAATAGCAAAATACTGGACCTTTAACATGTTCAGCTACCTTCAACACCTTTCAACTTTTTTTTTTTTTTAAAACTTATTTCAACCTTATTGCTTATTTAGCTAATGCTTGGTTATGCTAATACTAATAAAAATGTGATGCTAATGCTCATAAAAATGTATGCTAATGCTAGCTAATGCAGTGTGACGCGGGCCACCATTGACATCCTCACTTGCATTTTCTTCAGGAAATGTAAATATTCTAGTTACATCTGTTTTTAACACATAATGTAACATAACAAACAAAGTCTGTGTAAGAGCAGCTGATTAGAGATTAAATAATTGACGTTGAAACTATTTTAGGACTTTCTGAATTTGCAAAAATGAAGCACACCAAGTTCTTCAGTATTTTGTTGTAAGAACTCAAAAAGTTACTTAGAGCTGACGTAGAAAGAAGCTGGTTGGTTATAAATATACTCACAGGAACACAATCTTGACCTTCAGCATCTGTAACAAAAAAAGAAGGTACAACATTTCTAAAAGAATGACCATTATTCTGTGTCATGGTAGGAACTACGGTACCACACTGTTTTAGTGTTTTTCAACCATGGGGTTGAGACCCATGTGGCGTCGCCTGAAATGTCTAGTAATAATAAAATAAAATAAAACTGTTTAAAATTTTGTTTTAGAATTCTAATTCACATTGACATTTTAATGTCATATTTTTTAGAATTAAATTTTTTTTTTTTTTTTAAATGTTATTTAAAATTGTGTATACATTTTTTTTGTATTTATTATTAAAAAAACAATACATAATACCACAGGAATAGATATACAGTGCAGGAAGAGGCAGAAAGCTCAAAGAGCATTAATAATATTTTTTTCAAATGAAAACACCACACACTATCTCAAAGAACTTTGTTCTATACTTTCACTTTCTCAAATATAAATGTAGTTCAAATGAAATGCAATACAAAAATATCTGAGCTGGCTCTTATTGTTACTTTGTGTACTGATATACGGTGGCTGAGAAGTGCAAAACACATTTACACATGTTGAAACAGATTTACTGTACTGTTCTCACTATGTGTTGTATACGCCCAGTATGTTAACGCAGATAAACAGCAAGACAAACTGGACTTTACGAGCCAGGTTCAGAGCGTCTTTATTCACAAAACCTTGTGACATGAAGACTCATGCAATTACGAGTGAAACTGCAATAAAGCAAAACACAAAATAAAAATGTACACAATTAACCACTTGGTTAAAAATATAAACATTTAAATCACTACTAAACCATTAAACAAATGCAATGTCATGTATACATGCTTACAAGATGTAAAAAGTAACAATAATATTTCTGCTGTTCCATTATGTACCACAAGATGGCGTTTTTTGCATTGCAATACAATCTAATAGCAGTATTTTCAAGCCACAAAAACAAACTCTTTAAACACACATAAAGTATCTAAAAGTTATACAATCAGGTTACTTTACTCTTAAACAAAGTATATACTCACAGCCATTGCTTTATGAAGTGTAGAAGAACTTTAAACCAGGAAGATGTAGGTGTATGTTCTCATCTATCCACCATTACACTGCACACTGACGCTAGCTGGCAGGTTTATTACCCATGATACCTTGCAACTCTTACAAGCCTCTTCAAAATAAAATACACCTTTGGGTAATATTAATGTGCATTTGTGCTTTTAACATTACAAACTAACACTGGAAGACAACAATTATAATCAACTCTTTTTAAGAAACAAATTAAACTATTAATTAACCTGCAGGGCAGAACATTTACAATGGTACATTGTAAGTGTAAAAGTGTTTCCATATTTGTTTGTTTTGACCTTTTGTAAAAGTATTTCGCTATTTGAATTATTTTTTTTTAGATAATTATGTATATTCATTTTCAAAATTGTGAATTTTTTGTGGAATCTGTAAATGTGTTTTGCACTTTTCAGCCACCATATTGATACCTACTACTCCGTATTTGTAACAGTAAAACAAACATGATCAAATAAAAAACTCATTTTAGAGGAAAAATGTATCTGAGGTCGCCAGAAATGTGTGATATAAAAATGCGGTTAAGGACAAGAAACCACTGGTTTACAGTTATAAGCCTTCTCACACTCTGGAACTGCGCATGTGCAACCTGGGGGGGTCAAAGGTCAGAGGGATTATAACGTAAACAAGCTCGTTCACTCTGTTGATATTTCCAACCTAACAGTGTTTGTAATTTTAGTCCAGAGATCGTTAGTGTATTAATAGTGTTTATATTATTAATATGGTGCACGAAAACACTGACTACCTGGGTCTGCAGCGGGCGGGATTTGAACTCTACCCAGGAATGATGCACATATCTGAGCACTTTAGTAAAACCTATGAGAGAAGCAGTATTGAAGCTACAGACCTCCTCTGTTTTCACTCTCCTTCTCACAAGCTTTTAACTTATGATTGTTGTGTATTTTCTGTTTTTACCGTTATTATTGTTAGTTGTTTTTCTGACTTGTGTAGTTTTAACAGCTGTAAAGTGTCTTGAAAAGCACATATAATAAAATGTATTATTATTATTGATGGAACAAGAGAGATTTCCTAGTGTGAAAAGGACAGTATGAGTTCTCACTTTGAAAAGGTAAATTTACGAGTTACACCATTAACTAATCAAGTCCATGATTATTTTTTTAAGCTATTATTTGAATTAAATGTACACATTTGAAGGAAGTGCACAAGATGGACACGAAACAGGCCGATAAGTGAAACAGCATTGTTTAGCTGATTGATCACTGCTTGAAAAGTAGGAAAAACCTGCATTTCCAGCGTGTGTGCAGTATTAGCTTTAGCAGTATTAGCTTTAGCAGCATTAGCTTTAGCAGCATTAGCTTTAACAGCGTTAGCTTTAGCAGCTAACTCAGCATTTCTGCCTTGGAGACTGATACCACATTTCAGCAAAAAAAACTTTCAAGGAGTCAATGCTCTAACGGTAAAAATAATCTAAATCTCTGACACCGTCAGCCATGCTCAGTTTAACCCTCATGACCTTTGACCTCATGCGCAAGAACTGAATGAGAGTGAGGTTTCTTAGAGTGTGAAAAGGCTTATTATTGTAGCTCCTCCTTCTTTAAAGTCTTTTGAAGTCACTGGAAATGTCTTGGTTTGGATTCAGACGGAGGTTACAGAACAGTTACAGAACGGCTGGTTTTTGATGTTAGAACTGAAGTTGTACAGTGTTGATATGATTCTCAGCAGCAAACAAACAGAAAAGACACACCTTTATGTTCTGTTGTCATAGGTTTTTAACTAAATCTTTGTAGAGATACACACCTTCTGCTGCTCCAGTCCTCCTCCTGTATTTAATCTGAACAGTAGTAACAATAACAACCAGGATGATCAGCAGGCAAATCTTTGCAATGTTGAGGATGAAGATGATCTTGTTTGGAGTCGGTTCTGGAATCAGAAGTGAAGTGAAGTGGAGATGAAATAAATGAAGAACATTAATGTAAAGAGAGTGTTTACATGTTAAAGGTGAGATTTAGATTGGTCGTCCTACCTGTAGACACACGTGGGTAGTTGTCAGATATCTTCACTTCATTGTCTTTAACAAACTGGCAGGTGTATTGTCTGCTGTGGTTACTCTGATGTGCTATTGTCAGAGAGGAAAGACCCCAGTCTTCATCGTTTCGCTCCAGCTCAGCACCTTCCTCGTCCAGCAGGAGCAGGCTGCCACGTTCACAGAAAGAATAATAATGGTGGTTCCTCCTCAGAGTGCACGTCAGTGTGACTCCTCCCTCTGGATTGATGCTTTGATCTGCTGAGACTGAGGAAAATGTGAAAATATCCAAAGAATTAAATGAACAGTGAGATTTGTGGTGAGTACTGATGGTCTTTAACGTCTACTTGTTATGTATTGGTTCTGTTTCGTGTTTGTTAATGGTTAATTGTGCCCAGTGGAATAAAGAAACCAACCGAGACAGTACTTGGTGTATTGATTTAATTCAGAGTGTATGACCTAATTAGGTATTAAGGTGAGCACACAACAATGGTGACGAGGATAATGATGTTGAGGATGTGCGCAATGTAAAGCGTGAAAGTCAGCGGCAACACGGCAGGTGGGGAGAGTTTAAACCAGCATGGAGAAGTCAGGCATTCAACCGTTCCCTTGCTACACGGATCCGGCTACACTCGGACCGAGGTGGACGCGGTGGTTGACGTCTTTTGAGTTGTATGCGGACGGGAAAGGACTTATTTTGGCCGATGATGCCACGGATGCAACCAAACAGCGGAGACGTGCTCATCTACTACACTTGGCCGGACAAGACGTGCAGGACATGTTCTCTACCTTACATTAACGGGTGAGGCGATGGATTACACGGCGGCGGTGACTGTGCTCAACACATACTTCGTTCCACAAGTTTGCACGCCAAACTTTTCACAAGTTGTCACAAACACAAGGTGAGACGGTGCAACAGACAAGCTGCAAAAGATTGTGACTTTCAAGGAGATAAAGATAACCAGATAAGGGACGCTATCCTGAGTAAATGCACTTCTGAATATGTACAGAGAAAGCTCCTAGAGGATGGTCCAGGTTTAACATTGGCTCGTGCATTGGAGTTGGCTTTGCAATGTGAGCGGGTGGAGGAGCAGCTGGAAGCGATGAGCGTCACCGCGGGAAAGATGGAAGGAGACACCGTCAACCGGATTTCTACAACACAAAAAGGAAAATACATGAAACCAAAAGGAAAACGGAAGGATGGAAGTAAAATGGACAGACAGTGTTACAGGTGTGGCTATACTGATCACATGGGTAAGGATCCCAAATGTCCAGCATGAGGACAAACTTGTCACAAATGCAATGGTAAGGACCATTTTTCAAAAGTATGTCATACAAAAGGACTTAAAAAGCATAATGTGAACGTGGCAGAACAAGTTGATTATGCATTCATTGTAAAAGATGATGATGTGTCTGTTGGAGGAGTAGAGTTGGAAATGTTAATAGATTCTGGAGTTACAAGTAATGACATGTGAGAAAATGTGTGGGAAAAGCTAAAAACATAAAATATCATTCATATGTACCTGTAGGACAGAGGAGTTTGTATGCATATTCCTCAACACAGTCACTATCTGTTAAAGAACCATTTAAATGTGAAATCAAAATTGGTGATAGGACTGAGCAGGTGGAGTTTATTGTGATAAGAGGTAATGGTGAACCACTCCTGGGAAAAATGGGGTGCTGAAAATAGGTGTAAATGTGGCTGCTGTCACAGACTTAAAACACACTCTTAAAGAGCAGTATCCAAAAGTGTTTAAAGGTGTTGGAAAACTAAACAGATTAGCCTGTACATTGATCCAAATGTGAAACCAATTTCACAACCAATGAGACGCATACCTTACCATTTAAGGGATGCAGTTGAGAAAAAGATAATGAACTGATTGACATGGACATTACAGAAGGTGTAGAAGGACCTACACCATGGGTAAATCCTGTAGTGGTACTCCCAAAGAAATATGTCAGAATGTGCTTAGACATGAGGAAAGCAAATGAAGCAATAATTAGGGAAAGATATCCCATTCCCACAGTGGATGGAATACTTCAAGGACTAAATGGCTCTGCAATTTTCAGTAAACTAGATCTGAAATGGGAATATCATCAGTTTGAGTTAACACCGGATTCCATAGATATCACAACATTTGCAGTGCACAACGGAGTTTACAGATATAAAAGGCTCATATTTGGAGTCTCATCAGCCAGTGAGCAATACCAACATGAGATACAAATGCACTGGCAGGCATTGAAGGTGTGGAAAACATCTCAGATGATGTGATCATACACGCTCCGGACCAGGAAACACATGATGTGCGCCTGCATTCTGTAATGAAGAGACTTTCTGATTGTGGATGAACACTTAACTCAGAAAAGTCCCAGTTTAACATGAACAGACTTGTATTCATGGGAATATTACTGTCATAAAAAGGCTTTGGACCAACAGAGGAAAGAGTGAGAGCTGTGGTGGAGGCCAGGGAATGCTGGAGATCAGGGAATGCTGCAGAGGTGAGAAGCTTCCTTGGACTGGTAGGCTTCAGCAGTAGGTTCATACCACAGTTTGCTACACTCTCAGAAACACTGAGACGTTTAACAAGGAGAGAGACTACATTTATATTTGGACCAGAGCAAAAACATTCATTTGAAAGTTTAAAAGCTGAACTCGCCAGAGCAGGTACCCTAGCATATTCTGATATAACTAAAGTCATAGCAGGTGTAAGTAGGTTTGGGTGCAGTGCTAATTAGGGTTGGGCACCGTGAACCGGTTCCAAATAGGAACCGGTTCCTAACGTCCGGTTCCAGAACCGTTACGAAGATGTTTGCGTTTCGATTCTTTTTTCGATTCCTAAATGCCCGCACTAGTTTGTTATTGCGGCTTGCTCTGTTTGTTTACATGGGGTTTGTATAAGATGCGTTCAGAACACGACTGCAGTGTATGTGTGTGTGTGTGTCTGGTTACGGTTTCAGTTTGGACCGCGGAGCGGAAGAGAGATAGAAACTAATCACCGGTAAAAATCCCAGTAAAACTCCAGAAAACAATCACCAGTAATAAATATTATCTCCCTGGTAAAGACAGTAGCTCTAACAACAGGTAAAATAATAAACTAATGATATTACAGCCTGTGAAATACAGGGACGCATTTACTCCGCCTCTGGGTCCTAGTGCCTGCCTTCCTATGAAGCCTGTTCCATTTATCAAGGTCCGTGTGTGTTTAATAGGTTTGTGTGTGTACGTGTGAAAGTCTGCATGTTTATGCCTCTGTCCATCCACTCTTTTCATTATATCCATGTCTTTTAAGACTCTTATTAAATAGTGTCGGCTGTAGTCCGGGCCGCCGCCATCTTGGATTATGTCATCACCAGCGTGTCATCGCCACAAGTCGCGCAAGTGCAGAATGACCCAAATAACTGTAAAGAGGTCTTATATTAGTCTATTTTCTTTTTAAAGTAGTGTTTTTTTATGTCTTTAGACTCCAATTACATTTATGTATATAATATGTTCCCCACAATATAAACAGGTTCACAATATAACAATTTTTTATAGTTTCTGTTTCCACTGTATCCAAAATAATAATAATCTTTCTCAACAAGAACTGTTGATTGATTTGTCACATGACTGTTCCAGGGTTTGAGTTTGTTTTATTTAGTTTCACATCTACCTGTAGATCTATGTTTTTAAACTGATGACAACTTGTTTGTAGTTTTATTTCAGAAAGTTTCATTTTTACAGTTACAGTTGGAAACCTTTGTTAATTGAATATCCTAGTTATATTACAGTAACCAAATTAAACTATATCAACTAAGTGAATTAATAAAAAATTACTTGTGTAAAGGATTTTTCAAATTAAAAAATTATCCTGTGAAATCTGTGACCTGTTGACCTGCACAACTCAAAGAATCAGAATCGAGAATTGTTTAGAACAGGAATCAAAATTGAGAATCGGAATCGGAATCAGAATCGTTAAAATCCAAACGATGCCCAACCCTAGTGCTAATACAGGAACAGAATATGGAAGAGGTACCAGTGTGTTATGTAAGTCGTAGCCTAACAGACTGTGAGCGCAAACAGAAAAAGAGGCGCTAGCACTGGTATGGGCATGTGAAAGACTACATCCATATGTGTATGGTAGAACATTTGACCTAATCACAGACCACAAGCCATTAGAGGTCATATACAACAAAAGGTCAAAATCATGTGCACGGATTGAAAGGTGGGTTCTTAGACGACAACATATGACTTTAAAGTGGTGCACATCGCGGGAAAACAGAACATTGCTGATTCACTATCTAGACTGTTGTCAGACACAGCACCACAGAATGTTCATGAACATGACTCAGAAGAATATGTGAGATTAATTGCAGTGAACACAACTCCAAAAGCACTTACTACGAGAGAGAGGTTGAAGAAGCCTCTGCTACGGACTCAGAGTTGTTAGAGGTGCGAAAATCAATTGAAAATGGACATTTTGATGAATGCAAAACATATGCACCCATTGCAAATGAGCTATGTGTAATAGGATACATCGTTCTCAGAGGGACTCGCATTGTATTACCAGAAAAGCTCAGAGCTAAAGCACTTTCCTTAGCTCATGAAGGACACTTAGGAATTGTTGGAACTAAACAACATCTCAGAACTAAAGTGTGGTGGCCCGGTATGGACAAAGCTGCAGAAAAATACTGTAAAGTGTGCCATGGATGCCAGTTGGTTGCCAGACCTGATCGACATGAACCACTGAGAAATACATTATTACCGGATGGACCTTGGCAGGATGTTGCTGTGCACATACTTGGACCACTACCTTCAAATCAATCAATACTTGTGCTGGTAGATTATTATAGTCGCTACTATGAGTATGATGTTATGACACCTACAACTACACAGAAAGTCATTGATTCTATTGACTCTATCTTCAGCAGACATGGACTACCAGTGAGCATTAAATCTGACAATGGCCCGCAATTCAGTTGGTTCTGATGATGTAAAGACCTATGAGGAAGTGATGTTTTGGAGGCGGAGCCAAAAGGAGCCACATGTTTGTTAATGGTTGATTGTGCCTGGTGGAATAAAGAAACCAACCGAGACAGTACTTGGTGTATTGATTTAATTCAGAGTGTATGACCTAATTAGGTATTAAGGTGAGCACACAACACTACTGTTTGAACAACATTCTATGAACCTTCTTCTTATTGGCTTCTTTAACATAATGTCCCGCCCTTTCACACTAAATTAACCACTGATTGGACAACAATAAATGTAATAAGTGTACTTTTTAAATGTTTTGACACAAATTTGATGCATTTTTAGTCATTGGTGCCTGTGTTTCTAGTCTTAGTTTAGTTTTTATTTTCACCTTTGATCAAAACTTTGTCTCTCGTGTTTTTTTTGTTCTAAAATGTTCTTACTTTTTTATAAATTTGCTGTGTGCAAGTGAGACAGAATCAGTTTCATTACATGTTGTCGCCACTGTGTTTGTGTTGTGTGCACAACATTAAAGTTGTGTGCAGAGACACACACACACCCTAGATTTCCTCCTATTATGCTAACTTCCAGGATTGAATCAGTGTGTGCTGGACTACAAAGCCAGCTAACGTTTGATATAGCAAGATTAATACATCATATTCATTATTAATACATCATATTAATAAGTGGTGTTCCTACTTATAAGATGTGATTCTTCTTTTTGTGCTTTCCTTGGAAGGGTTTATCTGGCTCACATTCTTTCACCCTGCACCCACAGATAAGACACTAGATGTCTTACATTCACACTTTCACACACAAACCATAGTCACAACACACAGGCCTCTCAAGGCCACACTACGATGTCAGTGGCGTCTGCCTTCCTCGCATTACATGCACGTCTTCATCATTCTCCAAGTCTCCTCCGGGGGGCGTGGGGATTTTCTACCACTGTTTAATATACTGCTCTTTGGTTTTCTTCCATTAGTTTTTCATTCCTCTCTCCTGCACAATTGAAACACCCTTTCTTTATACTCCTTTTCTTTTAGTTTATAATAAATCCTTTTTTATAAAATCATCATGTTTTGACTGGACTTCATCATTCAACCAGAGCACAAATTACGTTTCCAAAGAAGGACAACCTTAAATTTGCCCTGACATGTTTTACAGTGCTAAATCACCATGGTAACTTATGCTGAACGACTAACCTGGTCGGGACCAAGTTTTGTTCTGGATGAGACCTGAACGAGTACTAAAGCCCCGCCTCCTGCCCAATCAGTTCTATTAGAAAATGACCTGTGCAATAAAAGGAGGATCATTCTGTGAACACGTCTCTGTGAGGATCTGATCTGACAGATGCACAAGAGAGAGAGAATATTTATCCTTTCATTTACTGATGACATCCTATAGGAAACATATAGAATGATGTATTCTCCTCCTCAGTTACTGAAACGTGCACGTAGCCAGGCTAACTTAGTGAAGCCTGCTAATGGAGATAAATGCAGGATATAATTATCTAGCTTCATAGTCTCGGCCCCAACACATGCACAAACAAACATGAATACACACACAGACATAAACACATACAGAAATACACGCAAACACTTATAACCACATACAAAGTCACATTACTCACGTGTTATAATGTACAAGAACAAATCTTGGATGAATTTATGCCCATAGACACAGAGGTAATATCCTGCATCCTCAGAGGAGACGTTTGTGATGGTCAAAGAGCATCTACGGTCCAGACTCAATTTAGCAGCTTGAGGTGAATCTTCCTCAATCTGTCCATCATGAACAATATAACCAACACGATCTGTTTCTGAATAGTACTTCCAGCTAATCATGGAGCATGATGTTTCAGATGAATCCAAACTGTCACAGGGAATGATGACCTCATCTCCAGCTCTGTGATAGAGATACATGGATGTGTCTACAGCAAAAAAACACAGAGCAGCAAAACAATGACAAAACTGTTTGAATTTATAAACAAACAAACTTACTTTTTTTAATCTTCTCCAATTTCTTACATTACATAATCAGATTAAATCTCAATGTTTTTTGCCATAAAACATGACAACGATCAACGTCATAAAACACAAAGGTCATTAAACAATGTGTCTGTTCCTGTCCTTTGTTACCTACAGTGGGGCAAAAAAGTATTTAGTCAGCCACCAATTGTGCCAGTTCTCCCACTTAAAAAGATGAGAGGCCTGTAGTTTTCATAGTTATACTGTACCTCAACTATGAGACAAAATGAGAAAAGAAAAAAAAAAAAAAATCCAGAAAATCACATTGTAGGATTTTTAATTAATTTATTTGCAAATTATGATGTAAAATAAGTATTTGGTCAATAACAAAAGTTCATCTCAATACTTTGTAATGTACCCTTTGTTGGCAATGACAGAGGTCAAACTGTTGCTGGTATTTTGGTCCATTCCTCCATGCAGATCTCCTCTAGAGCAGTGATGTTTTGGGGCTGTTGCTGGGCAACACGGACTTTCAACTCACAACTTTCAGTAATCACAACTTGAGTAGGTTCAGTTTTCACAATTTAAAACTCTGACGTATTTCAGCCTTTTGGGTTCATTATTATCTGACTGAAATAAGACTAACTTTGAACTGAGGTTGTTGGGTTATTTTTCTTCTAAAATCTTTTAAAAAATGGATTCTGCTGTCAAAATGAGCTCACCTTAAAAAAAGTAAGTTAATTTACAGACTCTTAAACAAATGAAATGCAAAGCATCTACTCTGTTAAATGATAAAACAACATTAACATAAGAAGAAGTTTACCTCCAAGCACGAGCACAAAGAGCAGAGTGAGCTGCAGGAGAAGCATTCTGCTGTAGATCAATGTTTCTAATGTTTCCTCACACTCTGATCTGTGAGTGCACTGAGCAAAAATATCATCTTATATCAGTGATGCCATAAAAAGAGGAAGAAGAGTTTAAATGGGTGGGGGGTATGCATATAAAAATGATTCAAATTCCTGTATGAAAAATGATTGTATTTGTGCCAATTTACCTCTGCTTATTTAAAAAATAAAAATCATAATACAGTGATTCTAAACAAACATCACCTTTAAATAATGAGCTACACACACATGAGCCAAACAGGAAGAAAAAGTTCAACTTTGTCACCAAAAAAGGAAATTACAAAGTCAACTATAACCTGGATAATAGAGAACATCACATTATTCCATCAGTCTACTCTACACTCATGTCACTATATTTCTGATTCCCCGTGCCAAAAAAGAAAACAATAAAAAATAGTTTTTTATCTCCAAAATCTAAAACGTAAAAAAAATATAAAAAAATATTATTGTTTTATTCATTTAATATTTTTAATTCATAAAAAATTCACATTATCTAAATGAATAATCACTTAAAAATATTTTATTTTGTTTTGAAAATCGAAAACAAATGTGGTTAAAAAAAGAAAACAATGAAATAATGCTTTGAAATAACATGAATAAAAATAAAAGTTAGCCAACAGTCAGTTTAGATGCACACCGAATTTGTAAAGCATTTATGAAATTCTTTGCTTTATAGAGAGATGATTTATTTACAGTATCATTGCAGTCCAAACAAATCCGATGTCCTTGACACCCTTGAACCAAGCAGCAGCCGTGCACATGTTCCGCAAGCAACAGTCACTGTTGAGGTAGGACTGATGACATCATCACTGTAAAGGTAGGACCAATGTTTCAATATTCTAATGTTCTAATATTCCAATGTTCCAATGTTCCAAAATGGGTCTGGCGCACACGTGTGTGGTGGATTTCCCTTTGTCTAAAAGTTTCTCCGCGGACACCTTCTTGATATAAGCATAACATTTTATTAATACAAAGTGAAGATGAGTGTCCGAATTAGACCCTCCATGGTAAGGTCTGAGAGCAGCAAAGCCAAACGCTACTCTAAGGGAAAACAGGAAAGATGACACATATACGTTCTGATGAGAAACCTGAAGCCAACACGATGTCTGAATAAGGCACTTTGGCACAAAGAGAGGAAGCAACAAATGTTTGCTGTGGACCTAAAGGCAGTAAAAATCCCATTTGTCAAAGAACTTGAGCTGAAAACTGACACTTTATGACATACAGCTGCGGATAGTCTGGAACCAAGGAACCTCCTTGGTTCCCGGCTCAATATATCACTCTCGCAACTGTGCTTCTGTGGTGGCTAGGTTTAATCGTGAAAACATGTGTTCAAGCATGCAATAGACCAACACTCGAATCTCGGTAAAAAAAAAGGTATATTGCATTGGCTACGGTGTGCAGTGATTGGCTAGGTAGGACCAATAAACATTGGTCCTACCTAGCCAATGTTCTAACTGATGACATCATCACTGTAGAGCTAAGACTGATGACATCATCACTGAGTCCGTCAACTCAGGTGGTGGGACGTCCAAACAAATCCGACGTTGCACACCCTTGAACCAAGCAGTAGCCATGTTGAAACTCTCACGTCAGTCTGTCCCTGAACCGCAGAAATATTTGAGCAACACACAGACACACAGACACACACACACACAGACACACAGACAGACAGAGATTCCTTGCTTTATAGATACCAGTACAATGCCTGTCAGAAGTATATATTCATATAGTGGGAGCTTACGTAAAGCCACACCGCAGACTTTGTGACCTAAAGAGTTGACGCATATGAGTTATTTTAAATAATTCTTCAGGCCAATATACAGCGCTTGACAGTATCAATGCTCCGAAACGGGGCTTCCCTCTTGAAAGACCACCCATGTAAGTTTAGAGAAGACGGACCGTTGTTGGCCACGTCATGTGACCTGGAGAATGCCTGGAGAACGTTTCACTTTACGGCAGTCACGTGACCACAGGCTCTGATAAACGCATGGAGCTAAGGCTTTTGCTACGATTTTTCACTAAGTGGTGCTTTTTGGTCACTCCATCATTTCATCGCTCCACTGACGCAATGACCAGGGAACAGTGTGTGTGTGTGTGTGTGTGTGTGTGTGTGTGTGTGTGTGTGTGTGTGTGTGTGTGTGTGTGTGTGTGTGTGTGTGTATGTGTGTAGAAGCGGTGACAGAGGAGAGAGAGAAAGTTTTCATCACATCTTTTCCTTCTTCTCCAGTCGTATGTTTACAGCACTTATCATAGACAACTCCGCTTTTACAGTTTAAATGATCAACTTATGGATTTACTAAAGGATACTCAGAATGTCTGCTTATTCAAGAAGTTAAAGACTTTAATTTTGCCCCGATAAATTGAGGAAGTGTAGTACAGCCCTCTGCTGCAGCCGTCTGCTCTGTAGCGGGGAGAAGCAGGAAGGGGCTTCAGGCATTTTGTGCAAGCGACAGATTCCTACTTACATAAAACTAACTTTACTTTAACAGTGAGTCGATGATTTCTCTTCAACCAACAGGTCAACTACTGTCAACTAATGTCAACTACTGTCAACTAATGTCAACTACTGTCAACTAATGTCAACTACTGTCAACTAATGTCAACTACTGTCAACTACTGTCAACTAATGTCAACTACTGTCACTATGTCAACTACTGTCAACTAATGTCAACTACTGTCAACTAATGTCAACTACTGTCAACTAATGTCAACTACTGTCAACTAATGTCAACTACTGTCAACTACTGTCAACTAATGTCAACTACTGTCAACTAATGTCAACTACTGTCAACTAATGTCAACTACTGTCAACTAATGTCAACTAATGTCAACTACTGTCAACTACTGTCAACTACTGTCAACTACTGTCAACTACTGTCAACTACTGTCAACTACTGTCAACTAATGTCAACTACTGTCAACTACTGTCAACTACTGTCAACTACTGTCAACTACTGTCAACTACTGTCAACTACTGTCAACTACTGTCAACTACTGTACCGACTGACTGACTGTTGATTTTTGCAACAGTGCTGCTGTGATTCTGGCCACTAGGGGCGCTTGACGTGAAAGTTACAGGTCTAGAGTTGTCAATTATGGGCAAATGAGTATGTGTTTGAAGGTTGTATGTATAAAGAGGTGTACAGACTCTGTGCAAAGTAAAATAGCATGTGCAATTTCCATGGTTTAATTCTATGGGACATGCACATGATAAATTAATAAATAAAGTTTGCATCAATGTTTGCTGGACTTAAGCAAATGGATAATAAATGTCATCCTGTCCTTAGACCCTCCTCAGAACTCAGAAAACCCAGTGGGAAAATTAATTCCACACAAACATGTCATGTACATCCAAGTTGCGCATTAGGTTATGTTGGAGGAGGAGTTATAAATAATGGGTTATATGAATGAGAATATTAATTATGATTA
Organism: Gouania willdenowi; assembly: GCF_900634775.1. NCBI lineage: Eukaryota > Metazoa > Chordata > Actinopteri > Blenniiformes > Gobiesocidae > Gouania > Gouania willdenowi. The sequence continues at coordinate 2,590,799 of NW_021144848.1, forward strand.
ATAATGATACTTAAAAAATGCCAGGGTGCCAATCCTTTTTGACAGGAGAAATATGTCTAAGTTTTTAGACTAAGCCTATTAATTTTCCTCCCACCAAGAAAATGGATTCGAACAGCCAATGTCTACACCTTAGTACACAGTTTTCATAAATCAGAGGAATCAGAGGTTGCTATTTAACCTGGCCATACCAGCCTGTCATTGCCCGATCTAAGCAGGTCTGGGCCTGGTTAGTAGTTGGATGGAGACCACTGAGAATTACAGGTGCCACAATGGGGGAGAGTCACCTCAGTTATATCTGTCATTGTGTCCTTGGACAAGACACTTCACCCACATTGTTTAGTATGAATGTAGCATGTGAGTGAGTGTTGGTGGTGGTCGGAAGGGCCGATGACGCACTATGGCGGCCTTGCTTCTGTCAGTCTGCTCCAGGGCAGACAATAGAGGGTTTTCACGGCGCGTCATCAACCCGGAAGTCTCCATTTTGGAGATAAGCAGCTGGTTTACAAACAGCACGCAAACGAGCAAATCCCGAATTTTGAGAGGAAATGGTGAACTATTGCCGTGTTTTTGGCTGTACTAATTGGTCAGACCGTGAAAAACGTGGATTTTTATAGACTGAAAAGTTATAAAGATCAGGAAGAACAATGTCTGCATTTTCTATTCAGTAGTTATACATTAGGAGAGCAGTGACATGAGACTAGCTCACCGTTGTTGCACCAGTTGTTATTGGTGTACATGCAAACATGTATAGGGAGCTATAGGGAGCCATTGCAAAAGAGTCAAAGAGCCATATTGGGCCCCAGAGCCACAGGTTGCAGATCCTTACCCTGGGAGAACCACAGCTGAACATCTGGCCTAGCATCATAGTCCATCAGCTCTGGTCCCTCCATGATGGTTCTGATGAGGTCCTCCTCTTTGGTGTGGAAGCGTGTATGCTCTCCGCCCCACAAGCGCTTCGTCACTATGCCCGGTGAGCTCAGCACACTCTCCCCCACCACCACCACCCCGATCGCCCGCCAGCCTGCCCCACGTCCGCTTGTCGTGCCCCCCATGTGCTCTGTTGCTCTGTCCCCAGTGTGTGTTTGTCCCAGTGCACACACAATTCTGGCAGAAAGGTGGTTTATAATTCTAGATTCATAGTCCATGATTTTGATTTAGTTAAAGTTTTATTAATTTCATTACTTTAACTTTCCATTTTTATTCTTTCCTCCTCCTCCTCAGAGGGTTAGAAAACCCTTTGTGTGATACCAATGAGTCAAAATAACTGTGAATAATTGCAAAACTGCCTAATTTATCATCACCATGTTAATAGCCTGTAAAATAAACATGTACATACTGTAAACACTGTGTTTTTATTGACATTTAACTTTTTAATAGAACTCTATTCTGGCATCAAGAACCCACTACAAAAACAGGGAACTGTAATAATTAAATAAAACAAGTGATCTGAAACACTTTAACTCAATTTCAGATGGCATCCTGGCCAACGAACATATTAAAATTAACAATTAATATTTTGGAATATGAATGTTCCCCTACACTAATATATTGTTTTATAGTTTTAGGAATGTTTTCTTTTATGTTGTTTTTATAGTTTTAGGTAAATCTTTGAGGATTACTATCCCAGTGTTTCCTCAGATGGATCGTGTGCACTGGAGGCTATGAAGGGCCGTGTCTGTCTCGTGACCCTCAGTGTTAGTGGATAGGGTGGGTGTATTTTTAATTATGTAAAAGTGCTTTGAGTTTACACTTGTGTATGAAAGGCACTTTCTCATAAATAAAAATGGATTGATTGATTACAGAGATGAAATCAGACAAAGTCAAGTTAAAACAGAAGGAGGAACAAACAGAAAAGACGTAGAGAGTGAGAAAAAAGAAGAAGCTGAAAATAGGAAGTATGATGAGATATATTTACAGCTTATCTTAGGTCGGAGATGAGGAAAGAGTTTTTAGACTTCAACAGTAAAGTATTAGTACAAGACATTTTTTTAAATATTTAGTATAATGAAGTCAGAATATTACAAGAGTAAACTTCTTTTATTACGTTATAAAAAGTCTTAATATTAATAGAATAAGAAAAAAGAGGTTGATGTTCTTTTCAAACTTCTGATACTGATGATAATGTTATGTTACGTTAAAGCTGCACTACCTGAATCTTCAACCATGACAGAGGGGCATGGCTTAATTTGAACTATAAATCCCGCCCCCCACTCCGGTAATCCCTCCCAGTCTCCTCCTCTGGAAGTGCAAAAAGTCGCGCACGAGCGCTGAACGCACTTGGAAATCCAAGGATTTCCTAGTTCGTATTTTGTTGCAGAAAATCAATGTCATTGTCACGGGTACGTGTTTTCTCCTTCATGGCCTGTGTTCACCCCTGGAGGGGGTGACCGCCAATATTTTATTAACTAAATACTTAATAATGAGGCAAAAATAGCATGCAGATGTACATTTTTTTCAGGAATTATTACTTTTACGATATACTATATGATGTTAATAAGATTTTTTTTTTTCTTTTTTAATTAAAGAAAATAATTTGAGTACCCCTTTCTTTTATTTGTGAATCCAAGTCCCGCCTTTTGCCTGACTTCAACATTTTGTTCAGAATTGGGTGAAAAAAACAACTATAGAGCATAATGATGGAATGAATGACTGATAACACACATTTGAAAGAATTCCATTGTAAATAAGTTGAATGAAGCAGTATTTATTGCTTCCTGAATGAATATATCTCTATAGTTTTTGGTAATTTCTGGATATCTTCCACCTGGTGTGGGACCAACACTGACCCTTGTATTTTCAGTTCATGCTCTAATCAAGATCATTTTCGCCATCATTACCAGTATCGTTTTTAAAGACTAAGAAAATGCATTTTAAACATTTTTAGATTATTTATATTGGAAGGAAAGGGCTCTGTGTGAAAATAAGAGGGTTGTTAAGCACAGTTTGCACTAAAAACTATTATTTATGCTGCATCAGAACCCTAGCTCTGTGGAGGAGAGAGAGAGAAGGTTACATTTTCAGTGGTGAGCTTTAAAACAAATCAACTATATGCACTCTTGTACATTTAAATGCAGGAACAATATTTTGCATTTCAAATCTTAATTGGAAATAAAATTATTTAAAAAAATAAATTATATATATATATATATTGCTGCTAACAAATCGTTAAAGCACGCGTTAATTTGTGTTTTATAATCCCGCGTTTTCTTGAGCGGTCACTTCCGGGTTATTCATCCGGGTCACTGAGTCAGCTGACCAAAACAGGAAGTCACCGTGAGGAGGAGATACATGTTGTTTCTGTTGGACGTGTTTCTGCTTTAAAGCAAATTTAAACCGGTTCCTTCGTCTTTGGACGCGTTAGCGCCCGGCGGTGTTTGTGAGTAATCGGTATACCGTTTATAACTGATGACACGTCACGGCTATAGTGAAACTTTAATGTTGTCACTCAGTGTTTACATCAATCTGAACATCTGGCTCAGTCACGGTGCAATAAACACACACTGATATTCTTTATTACTACAACGACTGTAATTAGAATCAGAAACCGGTCACATGATAACACGATGACGAGTCGAACCGTAACACCAACAGTACAACTGAATAAAACCCAGGGCTTTTTTAAACCACAGCTGCAAAAATAAACAACTTTGCACAAATATAAATGAAAACTGAACAAAATAAGTCCAATAAAGAATTGCTACTATAAGAATATGCGTATATTATCAATAAAATAATAATTATAGTGATTCGAATAACGATGATAAGATAACAAATAACATGAGTTTGTATTAGTCAGGATAATAATAATAATAATATAATAATAATATTACTCCTCACGACCCTGAAAAAGGATGGATAGTTTTACTAATACTCCTACCAATAATAATACAATTTATAAGAATAATGACACATATTCTACTAATAATAATGATAGCGAAAAGATTACTACTAACTTTAAAAACATGGGTTTGTATGAATAAGGTAGATAATAACAGTACTACAAATAATAACTATCATTAATACAGTACTAATGTAAATAAAAAGAGGTAAACACAAATCACATGTCTATATTTCTTTAGTTTAAGTTAGTCAGGCTTTGGAGAGAAACTGAGGTTAGTGTCACTATGGAGGTAGATCTGTGTCTTTATTATTCAATAAAAAAAATTAAAAAAAAGAGCTTCAAAACTTTAATCACTTCAATTAGAGAATAAAAGTGTTCAAACTAATTTTGTGGGGCTCAAATTTGATGAAAATATTGTTTTCAATTGGAATATTTTTCTTATTGAAATGTTTTATTTTTCTCATTGAATAATAAAGTCACAAATGTACTGCCCATGATTTGGCCCAGATACAAAAAATATGACTCAATCAAAAAAACACCTTTTCAATCAAATATATATTTATATTTTTTGCATTTGTCTTTGATTCAAAAGTTTTTTGTTTTTATTATTGAAGATATTTTTTTATTGAAAAGTTTAAAAATATATATATTATAAAGATTTAATTTTATTAAAGTGATTTTTTAAAAGTTTTTTTTTCATTGAAAATATATTTTTGATTGAAGTGATTTTTTTTTGTGCTGAAAACATTTATTTTGATTGAAGTTATTTATTAATTTTTTAAATTGAATAATAAAGACACATCTACCACCATATGTCACTCTTTCTAATGTAATCTGATACATCTATAGACAAGGAGAAGCCGTGCTGAGTCATCTTCTGTTCTAACCCCAGCTCAGGAATCGGGGCGCTGCTGAAGGGAAGGCCATGAAGGTTTTCCGCAGTCCGGCTCGTCATGGATACGCCGTGGAAGTGTCCCCGTTTCTGCCCAACAGAGTGGCCTGTGCGTCCTCCCAGTTCTATGGGATTACTGGTCAGACATCCTACCAGTGAAATACTTTCTTTTTTACCATCCAACTATTAGTATTTACTTACTGTCATTGAGAGACATTTTAAACATTGTTATTTAACAAAATAAAAGCATTAAGTGCAAAATAGGGTTTGGGTCAATTACGATTAGGTCTTCAACTATCCCTGTTTAATTACAAGTCAATTATCAATACAGTGGCTGGCAATTTTTTCAATGACAATCAAAATTACAATTACGTTCTCTATTACTAACATTCAAATACAATTAATCACACTTACTGTGTCTGATATAAACAATTCCCAAAATGTTAGCTTTACTCTTGTGTTAGCTTTCTGTTAGCACCTCTTATGATAACGGGTCAGTTTTGACCCACGTCTTAAATCAGCTGTAAAATACACTAAAATATTATCTATCATCTAATTAGTTTCTCATCTATTAGTTTATTTGTTAGGCTTCCTAATCAATGAAAATATTGGTATTAATATATTTGGTGTGGGCGTCTGAGCCTTTTTTCTGTCAGTATACCCCTAGATTAATATTTTTATTTAAATGATGAAATGATCCCTAAGAGAAGTGACAGGTAGTGGGAAAAGTTGATATGAAACATATTTTTTTTTTTTTTTTTTTTTTACCTTGTTTGCACATGCTGTTGAAGGTTAACACTACAAGAAGTGCAATCTTTTAACAGCAATGCATATTTTATTATTGCAATTAAATAAATGAATTTATTTCATTGCATAATTGTGACCATCACCAGCCCTCCCTAGGGAAGGGTAAATACTTTATTAAAGGGAGGATGTAAAAGAGAGAGGGCAGTGTTACACCAGGGTGAGGGGGGTGGGGGGGGGGGGAGTTAACAGGGAGGAGGGATACAAGATAGGAAAACGAATGGGTGGGGAATAATCAATAAGTTTCAAGTGATGTGATGTGAAATTGTGGTTGTGTATATTGTGCTTATTGTTGTGTTATCAAGCCAGTCTGGTGACCAGTGTGCGGCTTAGGAATAATGATGGTGGCTGTGAGCAGAGGAGGAAGTGAGTGGAAGTTACATAAAACAGGTATTTGGGAACAACGTGTCTATGGTTGAGCCCAGTATGAGTGTTATCCCACAGCCCGAGGCCAGTGCGTCCATGACAAATGTGATTCCAAGAGCCGCTACTGCAAAACCCATAAGCCGCCCCCGGGCCCGAAGAAGCAGTCGGGCCAGCAGAAAGAGCGAGAGATCTAGGGGCCCCCGGCGACCACCCCACGGCCAAGCAGCCCCCCGAACGCCCCCAAGGTCCCAAGCCGAGAGGCTGCCATTGCCCCCCCCATACACACCCGAAAAGCCCCCAAGGAGCCAAGGACCCAGCGCACCACGCCACCGACCCCAACCCCCAACCCCCAGGCCCCCCAGCCCCCCACCCCCCCACCACCACCCACACCCCCGCGCCCAGCCCCCCGAGGGGAGGGCCCAGAGAGCCCCCCGCCCGAGACCCCAGCGGAGGAGCCAAAGCCCACGCCCAGCAGACGACCAGAGCCACGCCGAACGGGCAGCCGGCGGGCCCCCGCCGGTGAGCCCAGAGCCAGCAAGGACCCGACCCCAGGCCAGGAGGACCCGGAATGGATGCAGCACCAGGAGCAGCCCGCCCAGGGCGAACGACCACACCCCAAGCCGCATAAGGTACCAGGGGGCCGCTGGGAGTCCCCCCGCCGGTCCCCAGGCACCCCAACCTAGCCCCCCCCGGGCGCCCCAGATGCTGATGCCGCCCGCGCCACGAGCTTCAGTTCTTTAAAGCCAGGGCCCCCTCCAGAGGCCAAGCCAGACCGCCCCGCCGGGATGTGGCCCCCTAATTTAACCCCGACACTCTGCCTCACGGGGGACTGCCCAAGCAGGGGCCGCACCAGAAGGTATGCAAGGGCGCGGCACGCGCCACCCGCCCCAGAAGACCCCCGCCAGGACCGGCCCGGCCAGCCGGCCAAGCACCCCGGGCCCCAGGAGCACCCCCAGGGACCAGGACCCCCCAAGGGCAAGCCCCCGGGCCAAGCCCCCCGGGACGCGCCCCCCACCCCAGCCCAGGTCCCGGCCACAGCCCAGCAGGACCGCACAGCCCCAGAAGGCACAAGGCCAGCAGCCCAGGGCCCGCCGCCCCCCGGACAGCGCAAGCCACAGGGCAGCGCCCCCCGCCGGCCCGCGAGCAACCGGCGACCCCCACCGCGGGGACGGAGGCACCCCAACGGCACACATCCAGCGCGGGACAGCAGCCCCCAGCCAAAGATGCCCCGGACCCACCCACCAGTCCGCAGATGGCAGGACATACCCACCAGGCGGCCGAAAGCAACCTCAACCATCGGAACAGCTAACGCCGCCCCCCCAGTAAACAGCATCATCCCGAGGCGCCAAACAACCCTGCCCCAACCCCGGTGAGGACACCAGCACCCCCCCAGCACACCCACCCCCCAAACCGGCGAGGCAGGCCGCCCCGGGCCCGCACACCGCGGGGCCCGCCCCCAAGGCCACCAGGAGACAAAGCAAGCACCAAGCCACACCCAAGGGGGAGAGGCACCCCCGCGCCCCACCCGGCCGACACAGCCCGGAAAGACCCCGCAAGGAGAGACCCCGGCAAAGCCCCCCCGAGACCCACCGCCACGCCCGACCGCACCATCTTGATGTGCTTTTACTCTATGCAGTGGCCCAGCCACCAACAGAGGGGCCAGGCCCCCACCGGAGAGGCCCAAATATGTGTACCAACCCACCACCCTGTTATGGTGCCTCTCCATTCCCCAATGGAGAGGCACTTCCCGATCCCCTGTGTGAATGTGTGTGTTTGGTGAATGTATGGAGTGTAATTAAAAGAAGGGGGATGGAGGGGAGCGGTGCTCCCCCTCCAGCCTCTGTGGATTTATGTGTATGTGGTGTAATAGGCCGGAGGGTGTAAATGATGATACACCCTCCGGGGGGTGACATGTTGAGATGCGATTAAAATTGGAGGGATTAGTAGGGCAACTAGAGGTGGGAGGGCCGCCCCCATGCCACTACATAGTAACACAGGTGGCGGCCCCCTCCACCCCCAGCCCCACCATCCAGCCCCCCAAGGGTTGGGTATTGGTGTGTGGTGCATTTTCTGAGTGAGCCAGACCAGCTGGGAGTGGGGTGAAGTGAACATGTAGGAGGCCTGTCCAGTGTGAGCCGGGCCCGTCCGCGTGGCGGGCCACGCGAGAGGGTAGATGGCGCAGACGGGCAAGTGGCACTGCGGGCCCCGGAACAGCACAGCCGGAGACCCCCCCCCCACGGCACCCCCCCAGACCGCGCCGGCCCCGCGGAGCACGGCGACACCCCCCACCCCCGGGCACAGCCAGGCACCAACAACATCCCCCGGCGCCCCAGGGGGCGACCCCCGCCGCCCGCCGGCCCGGAGCAACGCCACCCCGCCACCAAGGGGAGCGGCCGAGCAGGGGGGAGGCCCATGCCCGCACCAGGGCCAGCACAGGCCCACCCGGCGCCACGATACAACACTCTCCACCGGAGGCGGCCCCGGCCCCCCCGACGAGAGAGGACGCCATCCACCGCCAAGCAGGGCCATCCCGCCAGCCACGGACCGGCAAGCCAGAGTACCGAAGCACCCCCAGCCCGGAACCGCCCCCCCACACCAACGGCGCCAATAGAGCCCCCCCCCCCCCCCACGGAGGCAATCCCCGACGACCCACGCACCGGCACGAGACACCCCCCCGACGCCAGCACACCCCGAACAACAGCGGGCCCAAGGCCACCAGCCCCGCCCCGCCCAAGGCTGCGCAGCGCCGCCACGAGCCGCGGCCGGTCCCCGGGCAGATGGCCGGAGAGCACCTCCCCGGACACGTAGCCCAAGGATCCGCCCCCGGGGCACCCCCGCCCCAGAATCGCGCCCACGGCGCCCGGTGCACCCAGCCAGCAGACCAGCCAATCCCAACGCGGATCCACCGGGCGAGGAACCACGCGCCGCGCCCCCGCACACCCGCCCAATACGACCCCCGGGGAGGCCCCATAGTACCCCTCACCCCACCCCCTAGCCATAACGTCCACACCCCGGCCATTGCGGTCGTACAAAAAGCCCCCGAGGGGGCCCCGCCTGGCTCGTCGCGCAAGCGACATCCCTAGCAAAGGTGCGCCCCAGGGAGCCAAGCCAAGGACCCGCAAGGGCCGACGGAGCAACCCACAGCCACACCCCGCCACCCAGCAACCCAGGAGGCAATCGCCGACCCCGGGCAGCAGCCACCCCCAAAGCTACCCCCACCCCGGATCCCCCCGGACCGGAGCCAAGGACCCCACCACCCCAGGCCCCCCAACGAGACCACCCCCCAGCCAACCCACCCGGCACAGCACCGCCCGCCCCCCAGGCGGGAGCCACAGCCCCCCCACCAGTGCCCCAGGCCAACGGGAGCCCCCCAAACCCAACCCCACAGGATGGCGGGCGCAAGAGCAAAGGAGGAGGAGGGGGGGAGGACGAGACAGGGGGACAGGGAGCAAGGGGAAGGAGCGGCAGGGGAGCACGCAGGGCCCCAGCCCCAGAGACCAACCAGATGCGCATGCAAGGGGCAACGGCGCCAAATCAAACAGCCCCGGGACCCCGTGAACACCCAGAAGGAATGCACACCCGTGCTGAGGCAACAAGGCACCCCGGCAACCCGCCCCAGCCATCCTGACCAAGACCACCCCAGAGGCCCAAGGCGGCCCCGGCCTATAGTTGGGCTAGTGCGTTAGTAAAGAGTGGTGCTGGCAGTCGCTTGCAGGCTAGATCATCAGGCTTTTAAAAATTTAGATTTAATGCAATTAAAAAAGGAGTCCAACGCTCCTCAAAGCACGTTATTTTTTTTTGTTTTCTGAGAGCAGACATCTTTTCCATGGAAATAAATTCTGTGAGGAGATTTTGCCATTGGTTTATGTTTAAGGATTTTTTGTCTTTCCAATTTAGTAATATTGTTTTTTTGCTATGGCTAGTGCCGCAAGGATTGATTGTGATTGGTTTGCTGGAGGTTGAAGCATTGTCAGGTCTCCAATCAAACAAAGATTTGGAGATAAAGGAATTCTGTAGTCCAAAATGGAGGACAGTTTTTCAGTGATTAGAATCCAAAAGTGTTGAACTGGGGAGCAAAGCCATAAGGCATGTAAATAGGAATCCGCTGTATTCTGGGTGCACTGAGAGCAGATGTCTGTTGCTGAGAAGCCCATTTTATGCATTTTCTGTTGGGTAATGTGGGATCTGTGGAGGACCTTGTATTGAATTAGCTGAAGGTTTGTGTTTTTTGTCATCTTAAAAGTATTACAACAAATTTCTGCCCAGAAATCAGTGCTCGGGGTGATTGAGAGTTCGGCCTCCCACTTCGCGATTGGTAAGTAATTACAGTTAGTGTTCGAAAGCGCTCTGTATATTTTTGAGAGTTTTTTTGATTTTGTTGAGATTTTTTTCATATATATAGCCAGTTCTGGAGGTTGTAACGTAGTTAAGTCTAGTGGAGTGGTTTCTTTATTGTCTCTGTTACTTGTAAGTACTGTAGAAAGTTACTTTTATTTATATCGAATGCTTGGGTTAGATTGTTATATGACCTGATCTTGTCATTTTCAAAAAGGTCTTGGAGATGAGTGATTCCACTCTCTTCCCATGTCTTCAGATAGAGTGGTGTTTTTTTTATTTTTAAAGTCGGGGTTGTGCCAGATTGGAGAGAGTATACTAGTTTTTAATTGGCCATTTGTGATGTCCAGGGCTTTCCACCATGCAGTCAGTGTGGAGGCAATTAGTGGGTTTTTAAAGCAGTTGTGATGTTTGAGGGTCGCAGTGATAAAAGGGAGATCAGAGAGTTTAATGTGTTTGCAGTCTAACTGTTCTATTTCTAGCCAGGTGTTGTAGTATTCTTTTGGATTTAGCCATTCTGTTAAATATAGTATTTGGTTTGCTAAGTAATAATGCATGAAATTAGGGGCTTCTAAACCACCCTCGTCTTTGTTTTTTTGAAGGGTAGAAAGGCTTATTTTAGGTTTTTTATTTCTAGTATAGAATTTTGTAGTTGTAGAATCTAATCTTTGAAACCATTGTTTTGGTGGTTTCAGTGGTATCATTGAGAACAAGTAGTTTATTTTTGGTAAGATTTTCATTTTAACTGAGGCTATCCTGCCAAGTAGTGAGATGGGGAGATTGTTCCATCTCCGCAGATCTTCTGTGACTTTGTCCAACATCGGATCATGATTTAGTTTAATTAATTCATTTAAGTTTGGTGATATATTTAAGCCTAGATATTTAATTGTATTTGTGGTGGAGGGGTGTTGTGGATTTTGGTGTGCAGGATTCCAAGAGTTTTTTGTCAAAGGGAGGATTGATGATTTTGTCCAGTTAATGGAATAGTCTGATAATTTAGAGAAGCTGTTTATTAGATTAAATACTTCCTCTAAAGAGGATTGCGGTTCTTCCAAATAGAGTAAAATGTCATCCGCGTAGAGATTAATTTTGTGTTCTGAGATGGATGAGTGGATTCCTTTAATAACAGAGTTCTGACGTACAGCTGCTGCGAGAGGTTCAACGAATATTGCAAAAAGCAAAGGTGAGAGTGGACAGCCTTGTCTGGTTCCCCTCTGCAGTGTGAAGCTTTGGGATGTTATTTTGTTTGTGGTTACTGAGGCCTTAGGTTTATTGTACAGGGTGGAGATCCATTGTATGAATGATTCTCCGAAGCCAAATTTGCCAAGGACAGTTAGGAGGAATGACCAGTTTACTCTATCAAATGCTTTTTCTGCATCGAGTGACAAGATTATTGTTTTCTTTTTAGAGTTCTGTGCCATGTTGATCACATTAAACAGTCTTCTCACATTGTCTGTGGAGTGTCTATTTTTAATAAAACCTGTCTGGTCTTGGTGTATAATTGACTGTACTACTTTCTCTAACCTGGATGTGAGTGCTTTGGAAATAATTTTTAAGTCTGTGTTAATAAGTGAGATGGGACGATAGCTTGAGGGTAATATGGGGTTTTTGTCTGGTTTAAGTAACAATTTAATGTTCGCTGTATTCATGTGACCTCCTACATGCCCTTTATTTTTGATCTCTGTTACTACTCTGAAAAATAGTGGAGCCAGCATTGACCAGAAATGTTTAAGGAATTCAGCAGGGAACCCATCTGGACCTGGTGCTTTGCCTGTTGACATGCTATCTAAAGCATTTTGTAATTCTTGTAAGGTTAATGGTGAGTCTAAGGTGGTTTTCTGATCTATAGTGAGCTGTGGTAGGTTTAGTTTATTGAGAAAGGTTTTAATATCTTCAGGGTCAGGGTTTAAATTTGATGAGTATAAGTTTTGATAATAATCATGAAAGATGTTATTAATGTCCTGAGGTAAGTTTAAAGTTTGACCTGCGTTATCAGAAATTGCTGCTATAAAGGAATTTTCTTTATTATGTTTGAGCTGATTTGCTAAATATTTGCCTGATTTATTATTGTAGTCAAAGTTTTTGTATCGTAATTGTTGCAAAATGAAGTCGGTTTTTTTAGATAAGATGATATTCAGATTAAGTTTTGTATTTTGGAGTTTTTCCCATAAAAGTTCAGAAGGGTTAGCTGCGTATTCTTCCGTAAGTTTTTTGATCTTTTCTTCAAGTGTTTTTTCTGCTATCTGTTCCTGTTTTTTCTTAAAAGAAGAGTATGATATAATCTTCCCTCTAATGACAGCCTTGCCAGTTTCCCAGAGTAAGGACGGTGATATTTCCGGGGAGTCGTTTGCCAATAGAAAGTCCTCCCATTCTTTTCTTATAATTTTTTCAAATTTACTGTCATTAAGTAATGAAGTGTTAAAGCGCCATAGAGAGGATACTTTCTGATTAGAGTCACACTGCAGGGTGAGGGATATTGGGGCATGATCGCTAATAATTATAGGATGTATTTTAGAGGACATCTTATGTACGATGGAATTATGAAACATACTTTAATAATTGTTTACTACGTATGTGTAAGACATGAAACTGTAACAGTTTTTGTAGAATTTCCATGAAATTCCATAGAGGTTTTTGTAGAATTACAATTAAAAAGTCAATTATCTAAACTCAATTACCATGCATTTGAATTATGATTACAACAGCAACAGATTTTTTTCAATTATTAATTATGCCAAGCAACAAGGATTGTGGGAAATGTTGGATTTCACTGGAACCTTCTACAAGGCTATGGACCAAAACCCATATCTCTATATTTTCTCTCAAAATGGCGATATACAATACAAATTTCGATTTTTTTTTTTTAACTCATTGAAGTCTGACAAAAAAGACAATTCTGGGTAAAATTTTGCTGATGCAAGATGCCACACAGTCACATTTATTAACAAACATCTACACAATATGTGCCACTTTTGGCTTTATCTCTCCTATAATGGACAGCACGTGTGAGTGAGTTCTGTAGTGTGGCTTGTTTAGGGTTTGGGAACACTCGGTGATCCATTGAACTGTTGCTTTTCATGCTGTTCTGAGAACGACTCCTAAAACAAGTATTTTAATACAAAATAAGCTATAAAATAAAAATATATTGTTATAGGTGATATCATGTTTTTCTATATTGCTGGATATAATGTGGGAGGCATCCCCACTATTGGTATCTGTCGGTCGTTAACTCCTCCTACTCCGTTTGTCTGATTTTGACAAATAAGCTATCAAAACGTTCATAAAGTTAACGAGATGTATTTATTTTTTGAGACTTTGCAGCTGCGATCCTATTTTTACAGTGAACAGCGGGTTAAGCTAAAGTGGAGCTGCTCCACTTTTCAAATCTTTGCAAACAAATGACAAATCATTTAACCTTTAATATGTTCAGCTGATACTTTCAACCCATTTCAACCTTTTTCAAACTTTTCTAATCCGTGTACCCTTCGTTCTTTTGTTATTCCGTTTTAAAAGAAAACCAAAATAACAGTGTACTTGTTTTTGTTTTACTGACTTAAAACCAAAACAAAAACACAGAAAAATAAGAAACCAGACCAGCGTTTTTTTCTGTTTTAAAATTAAATCTCGTTTGTGTGATGTTTGGATATTTACAGAAAAACTATGAGCGAGCTCTTCATATTTTAATCTCACCACACAGAGGGACCCACAGACAGACTTTAACTCTGCAGTATTTGATCAAAATGATGTTGTATCATGTTGTCCACCTCACACTGATGATAAAGAGGTGTAATTTATGTGTCGATGACATTTTATTAAAGAGTTATTGATGCTGGAAGTCTGAATATGAATATCTGCCAACTTTACCGAACAGTGTCACGGTCCACATCGTATCCAGATTAACTGAGTATTGACTGTGAGGAACAATAGATGTTAGAACGTCTACCGTTTGACACTTTTGTAAAAACAATTACAGCTTTTTTGAGGGCAGTAAAAATATATTTCTGTCACAGTATAATACTGCTAGCTACTAACGACAGCCGTCGACACAGACAGAAGTTGATCACAAGAAACGTGGAGCACCAGTAGATCCATTACACCACCTCTGGTTTCTTTAATCACACATCATGTGCGTGTTTTACACAACATCCATATTTTAGATTTGATTTATTTATGTATTAATATTGTTTAAATTTACCAGTTCATCAATAATGTGACTTATTCTTTGCTCCTTTTTTTTGTCTAGGAGTAAAAGTCCGCCCCCCTGTGTGTCCCCTCTATGTGGTGAGATTAAAACATGAAGGTCTCGTCCTAGTTTCGCCGTAAATATTCATATGTCACACAAACAGAAGATTTAACTTTAAAACATAAAAACAATTCATGTACCCTTTGTTCTTTGGTTATTCTGTTTTAAAACCAAATCAAAATAACAAATAAACAGTGTGGTTATTTTATTTTACTGACTTAAAACCAAAACACAAATACAGAAACATCAAAAACCAGATATGCAGCTTTTTTATATTTTAAAATTAATTCTTGTGATTGTTTTTCAACCCATTTCATCCTATTCTAGTTATTCATTGTGCTCCTTTATCCATCCATCTTTTATTTTAAAACCCAAATTCCACATTTCCAATACTGTAGGTTTTGTGTTTAAATCATGAGGTTCCTCAGATGTTACAGTCCTAATAGTTTTGAACCTACAGTGACCTGGTGCAGCAGCTTTACTTTAAATATTCTCTAAAGCAGTGATAAAAAAACTCTCCTCTGTGTCTGTGTCAGCACTTAATATTATTATTATGATTATTAATGAAATAATAACTGCCGCCAACATGTGTTTTCAAAGATAACACTTCATTTCCCCTTTTTACGTCGAGACAACATCAGCAGTTCTAATGAAGTAACTGTGTGCGTGTGCCTGTGTGTGTGTGTGTGTGTGTGTGCGTTTGCAGGCTGCGGCACGCTGCTGCTGCTCAATCAGACGGACACTGAGGTGGTTTTAGTCAGAAGGTAAAACAATCTGAGGAGAATCTTTGAGAAGTTTTTTTGTTGGTCTGAAACCTTACGCCCATACAGAAACCTAACACCTACGACTCATTAAGGTTCAGGGACCAAATACGGAGCAGTTTGTTCTCAATTGGGCCACGGATTTTATGTTGGAAAACAAATTATTTTAACATTATTGTGCCTTAATTTGCACTTCTACGTAGATACTGTATAAAATACAAAAGATGTAAGAAACTGACAATATCCAATCAGTAAGTGACAGATATCAGTCTTCACTTTAAATTTCCTAGATTTTTTGACCAATTTATATTTAATTAAGGGAAATATTATGTCATAATTTGAGGAAAATTGAAGGATTTTGTAAGAATTATTATTATTAAAAAAATTATGCCATTGTGCGATATAAGCATCGGGAAAATTGTGAGCCCCTGCAAATATTGTTGAGATTCATTTACACAATGATTCGTGTTTTCTCTGTCATTTTTACTTTTTTCTGTTTGGTTTTGCCGATTTTGCCCACGGGCCATGAGTTTGACACATGTCATCAAGTCAAAGTTTCTCAACCCGTGGGTCACGACCCAGAGGTGATTCAGGAGTTTTTGCCAGGGAAAATCAGAGATGGTCAGATTTTATCACAGTGGGCGAGGCTAAAGATGTGATTGTATCTGATCTGAGGGTCACATGATCAACATTCATGTGAGCATTTAGAATAATGACCAATCAGAGCGTTAACACAGGAAACAACAAAGAGTTTGTGTGCGTTTTGTATATTTTTATATGTTTACCGCACAAAATTCTAAATGATGTTGCGTCTTTTTGTTGTAGTTTGGTGTAGTTTTGACATCATGGTGTGTGTTTGTCAGCTGGGATTGGAGCGACGGCTTGTTCGACGTGACGTGGAGCGAGAGCAACGAGCACGTGTTGGCGGCTGGGGGTGGAGACGGAAGCGTGCAGCTGTGGGACACGGCCAATCAGGACGCTCCACTGAGGGTGGCCAAAGAGCACACGCAGGAGGTGAGACACGCACCCACACACACACACACACACAGAGATGCACACACAGTTATTCTTAGCGTGTGTGTAGGTGTACGCTGTGGACTGGAGTCAGACCAGAGGGGAAAACCTCATCGTGTCCGGTTCCTGGGATCGAAGCATCCGAGTGGTGAGAAGTTTTTCTGTATTTATGACTCTGTCTGTTTGTTTGTAATTGGTTTATTTATTCATTCATTTAACTGTTAATTAATTGATTTATTTATCTCTGATTGTTTGTTTTTTTAATTGGTTTATTTATTTATTTAACTATTAGGGCCTGTACTACGAAGCTAGAATTCCTCTTATCGCACTAACTTCCAGGATTTAATCAGTGTGTGCTGGACTACGAAGCTGGGTAATGTCTTACGGAGCTAAATCACCATGGTAACTCAGGCTGAACGAATAACCTGGTCGGGACCAGAGGGGTATTCCATAAAGGAGGGTTAACAAACTCTGAGTCTATCCATAAACTCTGGGTCAACATACCCAGCGATGGGAAACTCTGAGTATCTGATTCCATTACAGCTGGTATGAAGTGGTGAATATAGGATGGCTGCATAGAGAGTCCTCCTGTTACACTGGATATAAAGACAGTAAATGTCGCTTGATATCGAATCAATTATATTGATTTTAAATGTAATATTGTCGCCAGAGTCATATCGAAGTCCTAAAATATGTCATAAAAAACACTGTAGCGGGACACAAACCCGCGACCCACTGCTTCTAAGAGCAGCGTCACAATTCACTGTGCCATCATACCTTCAAAGACGCTCGAATTACAGATTTAACTGTATAACCATATAAAACAACAATCAAGCCTTAAAAGTGGATTCATTTAAATTTTTTTATAAATATATATTTTTTTTTATATTATCCACAGGTTTGTATTCAGGGAACTTTACTACAGACGTCAGTAGATGTTTTAATGCAGATCAACCTCTCAGTGTCTTTCACTTAACTCACTCAGTGCCATTGACGAGATAACTCGTCATTTGCGTTTTTTCACAGGGATTACTAGAAAACGCCCTGGTGGAGGTCCCTCATCAATATCTAAGCTGTGGGGTGTTGTAGTGACCAACTGTGTCCTGAAGATGGCAGCAGTGCACCTTTAGATGAGAGATTAGCCACTGATGCTACCCAGCAAAGCAGGAAGAAGCAGGAATGAGTGAGATTATGGTGCTACAGAGTGATATTGTGACGTATCCACATACTAACACAGAACATGTGTGGACCTGAGTGGATTATTGATAATGTTGAGATCGCGAGATAAAACCATCAACTAACCGGGCCAAACGGGTCATCACTGCGTGTTGGAAGGAGGGGTGGTGTGGAGGGGGGTACAAAATACCCCCAGCCTGTGAGCCAGATAGCAAAATAATAGGTTACATGTAGGAGGTAGCAGCGCACCTTTGGATGAGAGATCATCCATGCTCAGCAGAGCTCAGAGGGAGAGGAGGAAAGGCGTTTCCGAGACAGAAAATGGTGCTACGTACGAGAGTTGACGTTCCAAGCAGCGCACACTGGAACAGAGCAAGTGTGGAACTCATGGATAATGTGGCGATAGTGAGATAAAACGATAAAAAAAAACGGGGAACGCAGTGACACTCTGGGGAGGAAGAGGAAGTTACGTGTGTGCAGACTGATGGGAGAGAAAGTTGGAGTATACAGTAAGAAATACATTCAACTCTGAACCACATAGCAAAATAATTTTATCATTAAAAGCCCTGTGTTTTTTTTAATGTTTTATATAAGGAAACAATGTTCAGATGTTAGAGTTGTCACTAAAGCAAAAAAAAAATGCTTTAAAGTCACTGACAGGGTTTTTTTTAGTAAAAGGCTTTTTTCTCAGCTTTTTGCTCTGAAACTGAAGATTTGTGTAAAACTTGCTCTATTCAACGGCTGATTACAAAAGAGCGAAACAAGCCACAAACAAATTCTTTTTTTTGATGAAAGTAGAGGCTTCAATCTTTCACAATCTTTCAGATTTCAGATAGTCATAGTAGAATATATTCTGTGGGTCTTTAAAATCGGTCAAAATGCTCAAAAACGGCTGGTACTGAATGAGTTAATGATCTGTATCCACAATGTTATAAAGAAAACTACCATTTGCACAAAAATAAAATAAAATAAAGAAACACAACATTAGTAATGATGTGAACACGTCTGTGGTGTGTGATGTTACTAATGTGTTTATTAAAATGTTCAGAAATGGTGTTCAGGTGGGCGGAGCCAGGTAGAAACCCAGGGTTTCTTTGATAAAACCTGCCAGTGACCAGGTTTAGTTCACGGACAATCTTGCCATGGTAACATACTCAGAGAAGAACATACCTCACGTTTAGGAATGAGATACTCAGAGTTTCCCTCATTTGAGCCTGAACATACTCAGAGTTTGAACATAACCTGCTTTATGGAACACCACTCTGGTTTTGTTCTGGATCAGATCTGAAAGCCCCGCCTCCTGACCAATCAGTTCTCTTAGAAAACAAGCTGTCCAATAAAAGGAGGATCATTCTGTAAACACGTCTCTGTGAGGATCTGATGTGACGCTGACAGGAGAGAGAATATTTCGACATCGATGCAAACCTTTCATTTACTGATGACATCTTATAGGAAACATAGAGATTTATATCTGATGGAATGATAAAGTAAAATGAGTCAGCTGATAAAGCTTGCGTGCATTGGGTGCTTTCTGATAAATTCATTCATTAATTTATGTATTCTGAGGTGACGCTGATAGCTTCAGTCCTGTAGATAATATCAAATATAAATATATTCCACCTTATGATGTAGGCTGAACGCGGATCACTTAGTGAGTTGTAATCTAGATTCATAGGACAGCTTCTGTCTGACGGAGAATGTTTGGTTTGGTGAAGCTAACAGAGATAAATCCAGGATATCATTATCTAGCTTCATAGTACAGACCCTTTATGTATTTATTTATTTATTCTCTTTCATGTCCGCCCTCCTCCAGTGGGATGCCAACCTCAGCCCGTCGCTGACCACGCTCAGAGGTCACGAAGGGGTCGTGTACAGCGCCGTGTGGTCGCCACATATCCCAGGATGCTGTGCGTCAGCTTCAGGTGAGCGCCCCATACTTCATAGTGCATACACAGCTTGGAAACGTTTTTTAAGTATTGAGTAATTAGTTAACGATCATATTTATCAGCTCAATTTCACATTTTTTAAATAAATCTGCAGCATCTTTAACAAAATCCTTTGTGCTCTACATGAACATGTTTGTCTCGTTTCAGTGAAAATAAACATTTAAAGATAATTCTTTTTTTTTCTCTTTTTAAAACAATTTTACTTTTACTTTGTTGAGAAACTTTTCCCTTTTTTATTTTGATTGGATGTATTTTCCTCTTTTGATAAATATCTTCTTGGATAAACAGTCGTAGTAAAGAGAAAAATGTGCATTGCCTCGACAATGCAAGTGGGAATGTGAGAAAAAAAATTGCCAAATTAAGCATTCCCACTAAAAGTTTAAATATAAGAAAGATTGTAGCAACATTTGAAGCTATACGTTTGTGGCTGTATATGAAAGCTTTAACAGCAGTTTTTCCTCAAAGTTCATGAGCAGCAGCTGTCACACACTAGCAGAACTAATCAAGCACTCTAAGGCTTGTAAAATCAGCCTCATTTACATAAAACCTTAAAGCATTTTACAAATTAGATATCATCATTGTCACTAAGCAACAGAACATTTTGATCTTTGAATGACATACACGGTCACTTTAAAAATTAATGTAAATTATTTTGTCAGAGTGCAACCTGTACAAGGCACACAGATTAGAAAGTGCAGAACATTTTAGTGCTAAAATTGTGTCTCTGGACTTAATTATTTACAGAGATATAACAGTTTACAGTAAAAGCATAAAAGCTAATATCACCATAAGCAGCAGAACATTTTGAAAAGTGTCGATCGGTTAAGAATTGTCAGAGTAGATTAGAAAGAAATTAGAAAATGTGCATTATTTTTTCCTGTTGCAGTTTTCTTTAACGCCAGTAGGGGGCGGTGTGGCACTTCCACTGCTACTGTTACAGAGGACAAAACGTGTCATCACAGCATGTAATTATTACGTCTCACCTTCCACCGTGTAATACAGTCTGAGAAAATACTGAAACTAGAGAATTCAAAAATACAAAAAGCAAATATAGACAAATAAAAATAATTAAAACAATAAAATGAATAAAAAATAAATAAATATTTAAATATATTCATCATGGTAATAAAATATTTAAAATTCTATATATTTTAAAAACACAATAGGAACAGTTAGGAATGATAGGAATTCAAACCGTTTTCTTTTTAATTTATGATTTAAACCAGTGTTTCTCAAATGGGGTATGTGTACCCCTAGGGGCACGCGATGGCACTACAGGGGGTACGAGAGAGTGAGAGAAAGAGAGAAAGGAAAATTAACAAATAAAGTGTCAGTCTTGGTTCCACCCCAGGCGTGATATGACCAGAAATTATTACAACTTTAGAAATAAATCAGTGTTTCTCAGCCCCATGTGGGGTCACCTGGAGTTTAAATGTGGTCGTCTGTATATTTGGAAAAATTGTTTTTATTTTTTAAATGTTTTAATTATTATTCTTTTAATTTTAATTAAAACCACACACAATATAAATAAAAACTGTATTTTTTAGTTCAAATAAAATGCAGTAAAAAAAAATATCTGAGCTCAAACATGATCCAAAACTAATTCTAGACAAAAAATGTCTTTGGAGAAATTATTGATATCAAAATGGGGTCACGATGCAAAAAAGGTTGAAAACCACTGCATGAAATATGGTTTCTTTCCACTTATTTACAAAATGAGATTCTTTAAAATGTGTCTTATCACTCATTCATTCCATCATTATGATCTATAGTTGTATTAAAGGGGACATATCATGCTTTTAAATCCTTCCTTTTTACATATAAATCATACAGTTGTGGTCTATATAAAGCAGAACTGCAATGCTTGGGTCTGAATTCCTCATTATCATAGCTCCACCCCTTTTCTACCGCTTTTCTGATGTGCTTCTTAGAGCAACTCGTTTTGGTGCTGTCTCTTTAAATGCAAATGAGACACTCCATACCCCGCCCCCTCTCCAGGTTGCAGAGGTTCAACTCCACCCTGTTCGGCCATTTTTGTAGTTTGATAGAAGAGATATGGCTATGTAGCGGCGTATAAACTTTTTATTCACACGATATTTACAAAATGTCAACAACGTTAGACTTGTCCATCCAGCCTTACATGTTCCAGCCAGAGTTTGACCCGGTGGAGCGAGATGAAAATGATGATGATGAACCTGCAGAACCCTAACAAGTGAGCTAACGCTAGCGCTGAGCTAACGCTAGCGCCAAGCTAACGTCACAAAATGCATTTTAATACAGTCTTTTCGGAGACAAAAACGTCAAAATGAAATGACTAATGAAAACTTTAGACTTAAATTAAACCACGTAGGCCATATCATCAAGGATCTAAAACGATCCTTGTGTTGGGCCTGGAGTCGATGTCCTAATTTGGCAGTTCTGCTGCAAATACTGTGATGTAATAGTTCAAAAAACGTAATAGAGAATAGAAAAATCTAAACAGATTGAAAAATATGACAAAAACAGAATATAAAGATATCAATGGAGCACCTAAAGAGACTAATTTGAACTTTTCTGTACTTCTAAACAACAATATACAACAAAATGCATTTAAGGGCTAAAAAAGTGGATTTAGCGTGATATGTCCCCTTTAAAATGTGTGTGTGTGTGTAATTTACTCCAGCATCTCCAACAGCAGCATAATAAAATACATGAAATCTGTCCAGACTCCTCCCTCAAAACAAGCCATGCCCCGCCCCCTACCCCAGTGAGATAATAATCAGGCAGTTTGTGGCCAGAGGGAATCCTGGGATTAGTTTGTGTGTCTGTGCCTTTCATCAGCGGCTTTAATCCAATCAGCTGCTTTGTTTGTGTTCAACGTGCACGTAGACCTCTTGGCCTCTGCGATTACACTCAACGTTTGGTACGAGCAGCGCAAATCTAGGATTAAAATTAGTGTAAAACAGAGTTCTGATAAGATTCTAATACACTACAAGTAAGTCATACATAAAATACAAGTAAAAAGTAGCTCAATTAAATAATACTCAAAGTAAAAGTTACTATAGTTACTTTAAATTTGAAACTAGAATATTTGCATTTCCTGAAGAAAATACAAGTGAGGATGCAGGTGCTGCTGAATTCGTTCGTTTTTCATCTTGTAACTAAAACAGGAAAAACGAAAAAAAACATTATTTGATATTTGTTTCCAAAACCAAAATGAAAAAACAAAAAACGCCTTGTTTTTCAAATTCAAGCTCTTTTGCTTCGGTACAGAAAACGAAAAATGGAAAACAAACACCTTTATTCGTTTTCTCCATTACCGATTTGCCACAGTACGTGACCTGGAACGAATGAACGAATGATACACGGATTGTGCTGGCCCGCCTCGCACTGCATTAGCTTGGAATTAGCATACATTTGTATTAGCATTTGTATTAGCATTAACTTTAGATAGCATTAATATTAGCATTAGCTAGCATTAGAATAGCTTAGCATTAGCATTAACCTACCGTTAACATTAACCTAGTGTTAACATTAGCCTCGCATTAGCACTAACCTAGCATTAGCTGAAAATTAGCCTAACTTGGATTAGCTTTTGTCAGGAGAAGTGCAGTGACAACACACACACAGGTCTTTTTGTGTATCTTAGTCACAGTTTTGTGTATTGTGTTTGTCATTTTGTGTGCTCTTCAAGTCATTTTATTTTGTATTTTTGTACACATTTTGTGTGTTCTTAGTCAATATGTGTGTTTGGTTTTGCAGTGTTTTGTTCCTAGAGTCGATATGTGTTTTGTTGTAATGTTTTTGGAGTCATTTTGTGTAAATTTTGCTGCAGTTTTGTAAATTTTGCTGCAGTTTTGTATATTTTGTATATTGTGTGTTATTTTGTGTTTTTGTGACAGTTTTGTGTATTGCGTTTGTCATTTTTGTGTGCTCTTCAAGTAACTTTATTTTTGTGTGTTTTTGTACATAGTGTTCTTAGAGTCGATAGTGTTTTGGGAGTCATTTTGTGTGTTTTTGTGACAGTTTTGCGTATTTTTGTGTGATCTTGTTGCAGATCTGTGTGTTAAGTTGACATTTTTTTTTTTCAATCATTTAGTGAGTTTTTTCAATTGTTTTTGGTTTCGTCTGCTTTGTTTTTCTTTCAGTTTTGTGCGTCACACACACGGGTCTGTTGATAACGAGTGTTTATCTTTCTTTCATGGGAGCAGGTAGTGTCTGGTTAAATAATTGATAGCAGAGACGTGTGCGCGCGCGTGCATGTATGCGCGTGCGTGTGTTGCGATGCTAACTAACAGCAGCTGCGTTCCGTTTATATATTTATTATTGATTTGTTTTGTTTTTTAGATGTCAGATGGTGACAGGGAAGTCTTAATTTGAAACTCTGTGTCTGAATCTGTATATAAACACAACCTAAACCAGATTAAGAACACATGTAATCTTTAACAAGATGAATTCAATTCAATTCAACTTTATTTGTATAGTGAAATTTACAACAAAGTCATCTCAATGCGCTGATCAAAATATAAAATTCATAATAAGAAAGAAAAAACCCAACAAGATCCACATGAACAAGCGTTTAGTGACAGTGGGAAGAAACAGCTCTCCTTTAACAGGAAGACATTTCTGTTAGAACCAGGTTCAGAGGTGGCAGCCATCTGCGTGGACTGGTTGAGGTTAGTGGACAGAAGGACCAACAGAACAGGATAGAGAGATAGAACATCAGAATGTCTCAGACTAGTTGAGCCGTGAACCACAGATCAGGAACTGCCATCATCAGCTTCACGACACCTGAAACAGAGCAGAGAGAGAAGAACGAGGAGAAGACACTGACTGCAGAAAAACATGATACATTATTATCAAATCAGCCTGTCTTAGCCTTGGGCCTCACTCCCAGTGCCTAGTCAGCACTTATTATAAAGGTGATGAATCTCTTCCTGTTTATTGGTAAGCTAACAGCGACTCAAAGGACTGTAAATGTGACCGTTCACAGACGAGTCCATGTCCGCTGTAGTGGTTAGATTATGTTATGATTCAGTCCTGTTTATGCAGACTGTAAATCATAACCAGCTACATCAGAATTTGAATCTCTTCCCGTTTATATGAAATCTAACAGCGACTCCAAGGACTGTAAACTGTGACCCTTTACGGACGAGCCCATGTCTGCTCTAGTGGTTGTTAATGCTATTATACAGTATACGCTAAAGCATATAAGTAGGTGTTGAGTTTAGCCTTCAAGGTGGGGAGGGTAGCAGCGTCCCGTACTAAGACTGGAAGCTGGTTCCAAAGGGGAGGGGCCTGGTAGCTGAAAGCTGTTCCTCCTGTTTTACCTCTAGACACGTTAGGAACTTCCAGGAGATCATCAGACTGAGAGCGGAGTGTTCTACCTGGACGATAGG
Organism: Gouania willdenowi; assembly: GCF_900634775.1. Classification (NCBI taxonomy): domain Eukaryota; kingdom Metazoa; phylum Chordata; class Actinopteri; order Blenniiformes; family Gobiesocidae; genus Gouania; species Gouania willdenowi. The sequence goes on from NW_021144848.1 coordinate 2,615,555, forward strand.
ACACTAACAGGTCTCTAAGATACACAGGAGCTAGATCATGTAGAGCTTTGTATGCTAACAGGAGGATTTTAGACTCTATTCTAGATTTTACAGGAAGCCAATTAAGAACACATGTAATCTTAAACCAGATTAAGAACACATGTAATCTTAAACCAGATTAAGAACACATGTAATCTTAAACCAGATTAAGAACAGTACATCCATCCTTCCATCTATCAGTTCATCCCTCCATCATCCAACCATCCATCCATTCATAAATCAATTCATTCATCTACCATTCTATCGAGCCATCTTCTATCATCCATCATTTTTTTCATCCATTTGTTTTTTTCATTCATCCATCCATCATTCCATCCAGCCATTTCATATGACAGTTCATCCATCCATTGATCCACCCATCTGTTAATTTCTCATGGATTCATCCATCCATCCGTCATTCATAAAGTCATTAATTCATCCCATCATCTTCCATCCATTTGTTATTTATCATTTCATCCATCCATCCATCCATCCATCCATCCATCCATCCATCTGTTATTTATCATTCCATCCATCCATCCATCCATACATCCATCCATCCATCTGTTATTTATCATTCCATCCATCCATCCATCCATCCATCCATCCATCTGTTATTTATCATTCCATCCATCCATCCATCCATGAAAACAGGAAATGTTTCACAAAGTAACAATTTGACAATAAACTAAAAAAATCTACTACTGCAAAATTTAAGCTTTTCACGATTTCATTTCTCTCTGTGTGTGTGTGTGTGTGTGTGTGTGTGTGTGTGTGTGTGTGTGTGTGTGTGTGTGTGTGTGTGTGTGTGTGTGTGTGTTGCATTTCAATAGCACTGTTATCAAAGTTGTTATGCGTCTCTAAGAAGCTTGGAAGCAAAACCTGCTGATACAGCAGAGATAGCAGCAGTAATACAGCGAGACCCCTTTACAGGAGGGGGGCTCTAATGCACTGCAGAGGACACACACACACATACACACACACACACACACACACTCTGCTGTAAAAGGCAATGCAGGCACAGTCCAGCTGGCTCCTTTCCATTTCCACTTGCTGCTGAAATCACAGTTTTCCAATTGTTACTGTGAATTTTTACCATTTCTTTTGAGTTCAGTCATACTGTTAAATTACTACTGATGTTGTTGTAATAATTATGTATTTTTTTCCCTTTTGGTTTGGAATTATTTCTGTTTTAAAAAACCAACAGTCACAATCGGATATTTCAGTTGTGTTTGGTATTATTTTGGATGTGCATTGATCTAAAAGCTCAACTTGTTCAAATTTATTTCTTTAAATTAAACCACAATTTCAACATGTGCAAACAATGGAGCAGATATAAGCAACTGGTGGCCCAGGGGCCACATGTGGCACAAAACGACACCAAAAACAACCAACATTTTAGAAAAATACACAAAAGGACAACAATAACAAACAAAACAACAATAATTACTCAAAACAAAACCACAAAACACCCACAAAAATATGCATAACAACACAAATACATGAAAAATATAAAAAAAATAGTTAAATTGAAATAACAAAAACACAAAATGCCAACATTAAAGAAGAAAATAACAAAAACACACAGAACAACATAAATAGACAAAGCAAAATGTACAAAACAACAACAAAAACAAATGACAACAAAAAGGCACAAAACAACATTATTACACAAAACAACAAAAAGTGCAGAACACCCACTAAAATATTAAAAACAACAAAAATACACAAAACAACAACAAAACAGAAAAAACAACAAAAAACACAGAACACCAACATAAATACACAAACACAATTACACGAAACATCCAAAACACAGAAAACATAAAAAATGACAAAAATACACAAAACCACAACAAAAACAGACAAAAATGTATACAAAAAACATCTAAAAAAATTTCAAAATGACAACAAAAACACACAAAATGACAAAACAAGCACAAAACACACACACACAAAATACATAAAACAACAAAAACACACAAAACATCAACATTAAAACAGAAAATAACAAAAACACACAAAACATCAACATTAAAACAGAAAATAACAAAAACACACCAACATAAATAGACAAAACTGAAATGCACAATACAAAAAAATAAATACACAAAACAACACAATTAACTGAAATAACCTGAAGTAAATTTACAAATTGCCTCAAAAATCAGACAAAATTTCAGAAAAAAACACACACAAAAAACAAAAACACACAAAACAACATAAATACTCACTAGTTCATCACAATCACTGTCCCCAAAAACCCACATTTTGTCACAAAGATTATGTTTCTACGTCTAACAGAACCAAAGTTATTTTGAAATTGAAATTTGCAATAGGATGGCGGCCATCTTGGATCTTGCTCTCACCCCAATTTACGGTATTTGAAGATATATTATTAAATTCTTTAAGCATGAAAACCTAGAATTCGCCTTTGAGATCATGATTCTATGTCAAATAGAACCAAAGTTATGACAAAATATCCAAATTGTCAATACGGACTGTGGCCATCTTGGATTTCTTGATTTTGAGTGGGAACCATTGGTTCCAGCGTGGATCCCATTAAAAATGGATTCAGCATTTTCAAAAACCTTCCAAAGATACACATTTTCATGCTTTCATGCTACGTCGTTGCCTAATATTGCTCCGTAGTATCTGCTGAGCTAAAAAGTGTTCGTCCAGTTTGGCATTTCCAGCGTTCCCACCTGACCCGGGACGCCGACTTCCTGAGCAAAGCCGTAACATTGCTTCCCTCAGTTTGGATCTGCAACCTTTTTCTGGATTTGCTCCAGCGCTTCCCAACAATGACCTTTCCACGGTAGCTTTTTGTCCCTTTAACACCACCATACATCTGCAGATCTGCAGCACATTTGGAGTGTAAAGGAATGCTTTATTTTAGCTGTTGGGCTGGAAATGCTATTAAGGGATTTCCTGCCTTTTTTCTCTTTCATGGAGTGAACTTCAGTTGGCTGTGTTTGCACGGAGCTGAAATGTGTTCCCATGGATTTTGTCGTGGATGAATTGGATGAATAACTTAAAGCAGGGGTCTGCAACCTTTACTCTCAAAGGAGCCGTTTTACCTCATCTCGCCTGGATTAAAGTCCTTCCGGAGCCGAAAAGAAAACCTTCTCAATGAAGACAATACAGTGTATAAAATTCTACACAGTTAAAAAAATATCAAATAATTTCATGAGCTACAAAAAATAACTTGAATTTGAGAACACATGATCATCTTGGTCAACACATGTTAATTGCTAATTTCTTGCAAAACATAAAGCATGCATATTTAGGCGGCATGTTGGCAATTAAATACATCTTTCCCCACACAAATACAATCACTATTTCCTTCTAAAATAGTCTTTTTGTTAGTTTAGTTATCTTACAAGGGATTTAAGACTTAAGGTTAGCTACGGGTGCATGGACAGTTGATGGTCTGTAGAGGGTGTAGGAGTTGAAGTAGGAAGGTGGCAGAGTTATTGCACAATGTGATTTATTTTTAGGTTAACCAATTGTTTTATCGTAATTGTATTTGACGTAAATGTCACTAATCATCAACACCCTCTGTAAGAAAAAACAATTTATTTTTTTTATTTTTTAAAGCGACAAAGAGCCATTGCAAAAGAGTCAAAGAGCCACATGAGGCTCCAGAGCCACAGGTTGCAGACCCCTGACTTAAAGTATACTCATCATCAAAAAATATTAAAATACACAAAATTATTACAGAAATACATAGAAAGAACAGAAATGTTCAGAGCTACAGCAAAATATACAAAAAGAAAACAAAAACCACTCAAAAAGAGAACAGAAATATACAAAATGACTTATGTATACTGTACATACTGTATATACAGGAAGAACAAAAATAGACAAAATAACTACAAAAATACACAGGAATAGCAGAAAATACACACAAATGATTTTGAAAACAAACAAAACAACAAAAATACACAATTATAACTGAAGAAAATACAAAATTAAAATAACAATGCTCAAAATACTCAAACACAAAAGATGACTACAAAACACAAAATTACTTAAACACACAAGTGGACTTCAAAAATGATTAAGAAAAAAACAAAACAATAAAAATACACAAAATGACTCAAAAACATACAAAATAGAAAAAATATATAAACAAATATATACACAATTACAACAAAAAACAAACAAAACAAAAACTAAAATACACAATAATAACTGAAGAAAATGCAAAAGATGAGTACAAAAATGACAAAAAAAAACATGAAAAATTACAATAAAAACACACAAAATGACTCCAAAAACACAGAGAATGACTTCAAAAACCATACAAAAAATATATAACAAAGAACAAAAATAGAAAGAATTACAACAACAATACACATGAATAACAAAAAATGCACACAAATGACTCCCAACGCTCAAAACAAATGAGAAAATACACAGAATGACTCCAAAAACAAACTAAAATACACACAATTACTTAAACAGACAAGATGACATAAAAAATGATATTAAAAGTACACAAGATGACTCATAAAACAGATAAAAACACACAGAATTACTCTAAAAAAGCACAGTCTTTGTTCTTTCTTCTGTTATTGCTCCCAATCTGATGCTTCTACAATAAAATTACTGAAGGTTCTCAATTTTGATTCTATGTTATTGTTAATGTGTATCGTAGCACACTTTGAACACACTTCCTGTCACATGGGCAGAAGCTGGTCCCTGGTAAGATGGCGGCCAAAGTGGAGCCGTTCCCACTCCAGTGAGCAGTGCATGCTGGGTAAACGCTCTGTTACTCCCAACAGGAGACGGGACGCTCAGAGTTTGGGACGTGAAAGCTGCCGCGTGCCGATTGGCCATTCCTGCTCACAAGACTGAGATCCTCAGCTGTGATTGGTGCAAATATGACAAGGTAGTCACTGTTTTTCTTTCAATGGATCCTCCACTGTTTTTACAAATGTGGCCTAAAATCTTTGAAATGTAATTATTAGAAGATCTATGCCTAACAAAACTTATTATCATGCACCATATTCATACAGTGCGCTGACATGCTCTGGTGGCTGAAGTTAGCGAGTAAATCACGGACTGCTGAAGGACTCCCACCCAAAAGGACAGTCCATGATTTACTCATTAACTTCAGCTACCAGAGCGTGTCAGCGCACTGTTTAAGGGAGAGTAAAGGTCCCTAAGGAGAGCTCTTCTTCTCTGCTTCATTGTCTACGACCAAACCGCAGAGTGGGAACTATCTCCCCCCTTCGGTAACAGATTTTTTTTTGGGTCACAACTGTTTTTATTCTCTTTCAGCAAACAAGACGTTTAAATCATATTGGGTTCAATTATAATTGTAATTACGTAATTGATAATTAATTACAATTATGGTGTAATTGTGATCTTAAAAGTCTGTTGCTGTCGTAATTGAATTGTAATTGCGTTTAGATAATTGACTTTGTAATTGCCATGAAAATTCTATACAAAATGTAATTATAATTTATCGTAAAACAAGGAAACCGTATTACAGTTTTGTGAATGAGCTTTTATTGTGAAGTGCTTTGAGACTACTTTATAAATCAAGTCCATTTACTGTTCCATGTTACAGTTCTACACATATGTAGTTAACAATTATTCAAATATGTTTCATATCAAACTTTCACACATTTTACCATTAAAAAAAAATTAAATTTAGGAGCAAACTGACACAGGCTCAGACGCTCACACCAAAAATATTAAAACCTATATATTCATTGATTAGGAAGTTGAACAAGGTGACCAATAGATAGGTCATAAATTAGATTATAGATATTTGTTTTTAGTGTGTTTTAGGAAGAGGAAGTTCAACTTTTTTTTTCAGGCTCAGTAATTGTAGTTAACTCATTGAGTGCCATTCACGTCTCTAGACGTGAATTGAGTTTTTTGGCTGGGGTTGCTAGGAGACAGTGTGATGGAGCTCTCCGCTGAAGTTCCCACCAGCTCACAGCAGCGCACACTCGACCACAGCATGTGTGGAACTAAGTAGATTATTGAGAGTGTGGCGATGGTGAGAGAAAACAATTTTAAAAAAACGGGGCAAGCAGGGGGAGAGACTTGGAGGAATGCCAAAATACAGTAAGAAAACAAAGATAGATAGCAAAATATTAATAATGTTGTCATAAAAAGCCTGGTATCAGTGTTGTTTTTGTAGTTTTATAGAAGGAAACCAATGTTGAGGTGTCACTAAAGCAAAAAAAAAAATTAGCTTCAAAGTCACTAATAGGTTTTTTCATAAAAAGACGTTTTTCCCAACTTTTTGTCACAAACTGGTGATTTGTGTGAAACTTGCCTCTATTCAACTGTTAATTACAGAAGAACAAAACAAACTAGAACAAAGTAGAGACTTTAATCTTTCAGAATTTAGATTGTCATAGTATAAAATTTTCTGTGGGTCTTAAAAAATCAGTGAAAATGCTCTAAAACTGGCACTGAAAGAGTTAAATGTAATGGAACTGTAGTAATTGAGAACATAATTGTAACTGTCAATTGTCAGGAATCAGGCCCTCGAGGGGACAATGGTGCATTGTCAGTTGTCAAATGTAATTGATTGCTGATTGAAAGCGTAATTGTAATTGAAAAATGTAATTGACCCCAACCCTAATATCAGCATCTTTAACTTTTCCTGTTTTTTTAGAGCACCCAGAAGCAGTCATGTTGACTGATAAAGGGTGGGGAACCCTAGTCCTCAAAGGCCTTTTAGATGTACCAATGTGTTTTCATCGTGCTCTGCAAAAGCTGAACCAGTTATTCATTTGTTTCAGGAGTGTTGGAGCTCCTCACCCCTGAGCTTTATGATCTAAAAATCTGTTAAATGATCTAAAAATCTACTAAATAATATAAAAATCTGCTAAATAATCTAAAAAGCTGTTAAATTATCTGAAAATCTGTTAAATGATCTAAAAATCTGTTAAATGATCTAAAAAGCTGTTAAATAATCTAAAAATCTGCTAAATAATCTAAAAATCTGTTAAATTATCTAAAAAGCTGTTAAATAATCTAAAAAGATGTTAAATAATTTAAAAATCTGTTAAATTATCTAAAAAGCTGTTAAATTATCTAAAAAGCTATTAAATGATCTAAAAATCAGGCTGAATGTTTCACTCCAATAGAAAACAATGGGATGTTTACAGGCAGTGGGGCCGTGTGACATCATCAATCACATGATTTTAAGATGGAGGAACAAAGGCTTTAAAACTGTAAAGTAGTCCTATTTTTATGGTGCATAATAATGTGTTTTGTTAGACATAATAATAAGTACCTTTAGAAGATTTTAGGCTAAACTTGTAACTATTTTTAGAAGGTGATGGTTGGTTTCAGAGTCAGGTCACTAATTAAACTCTGCTATTAGAGTCTCTGATGTCACTTCCTGTGCTTGTGTAAAGAACATGGTGGCCACGGGCTCAGTGGACTGCAGCGTGTGCGTGTGGGATCTGAGGAATGTCCGACAGCCAATCAGTACGCTGCTAGGACACACCTACGCCGTCCGCAGGGTCAAGGTACGCAATTCCTTAATTCCAATTCCCAGTTTACCCATTCCCGTTTCCTCAGACACTGATTTTTGGCAAGTAATAGTGTGTAAATGTGGGGTTTTGTCCCTAAACATGCATGTTTATGTGTCATAATAATGCTTTTCAATAATAATAAATAGTTCAGGTTACTTTTCCCGTTTTTAGAACGCTTGTTTTATTATCGGAGGCTCTAAATGGGCTGGAGATCATTCCATGCCTGACAACAGCTCTGTGGTTTCACAGCAAGTGAGTGTGGGAATGTGTCCAAAGGGAAGAGTAGAGCGTGCTGACAGCGTCAAAACACCCACTTCAATGGAGTTAATAGGGCAGCACACACACACACACACACACACACACAAAAGACACATACAGTTTTATCTCCAAATACAACCCTGTTTTTCCACATTAGTTTCAGCAAATTTCATTTCACACACGCTGACGTTACAGTCACAAACACACACCCACACACACATAACAGAAGCCAATGAAACATCCTGAACCCGTTGAAACGCGTGTCTTGAGGAATTTGAAGATGCTGAGCTTTGAGCTAATTGAGCCTCATCGCCATAGGTGTTAAGGTTCCACTGGTGATCATGTTATATTGTGACGACGAAAATGACGAACAGTCGGTTCCATTAACGTCAGACTGAGCGACAGCATTAAAGCGTCACTACTTATAATGATCACCACTGCAGCCGATACACCGACAGGTCAAGCGTTTCATTCAGGTGTCGACGTTGATGGTTTTTAAAAAAAAAAAAGAAAAAAATTGTGTCCTCACAGCATGAGTTATGACTCCACACACACACACACACACACACACACACACACACACACACACACACACACACACACACACACACACACACACACACACACACACACACACAGGGATTTTTCAAACGATTTGATCCCATTTTTGCTTATTTTTACCCTTTTTCTGCAACTCCACCAAACTTTTCATATTTTTGTTTTGTTTCCCACTTTGTTTTTATAATCTGGATAAAAATGGTTTCGATAAGTTCACTGAAATCCACTGTAGCACCATCTCATTTTACTACGCCAGTGACTTTCAGAATAAAAGGCCTCACTATAGACCTTTATTCTAGAACATTTTTGGTCACTTTTTACCCATTTTATTACTAATCAAAACAAGGATTTACATCTTTAAGATGACTATGTACTATGGCCCAAATAATAATACACTTTTTTGAACAATTTGAACCAATTTTTGCTCATTTTTCTGCAACTACACCAATCTTGCCATATTTTTTTTAACCTATTTTCATCACTTTTTCTTGCCATATTTTTGCTCCGTTTAATGTATTTTTGCTACGTTACTCTCATTTCTGACACGTCTACATCACATTTAATACCTTTTCTGCACATTTTTTCCATGTTCAGCACTTATAAACCCTTTCCATCTAATGTCACATATGTTGACCCATTATTGTCACTTTTAAACTCTTTTCACTATATTTCATGATTATTTTTGCCAATTTAACCACATTCACAATTTTTCATGCCCATTATTTGCCAGTTTAAACTAATACTAACTACTTTTTCTGATTAAAGCAATGATTTCTATCTTTAAGATGACTATGTACTATGGAGAAAGTAATAATAAACTTCCTGGATAAAAGTGTATATATTATTCAGATAAATACATAATCATAATGATAGTATCATCAGTGGAGTTTCTCCACAGGCTGTCGTCAGAATTTGCAGATTTTCAGCTGCTGAAATAGAGCCAATAAAAACCTAAAGACCTTCACATTATTGATTCAGCTGTTTTTTTAATACAGTAGAAAAACACTCAAACAACATTAGGTTCAAAATACTGATTGATTTTCCAGAAAAAACTGCCAATGATGCACTTCTTGTTTTCTACTGAATCACCCAAACTGCTGAGTCGTGATTGCTATGGCCATTAAAAAAAAAAAAACAGCAGAAAAGATCCAAAACGATTTCCCACAGCCTAAAACTGTATCAAGACGTACGGACAATTTTCTGTGCTCCTTGTCACTGAGGGGGTGGGGCTTCACTGTCACTCTGCCAAAGGGAATATGTGATGTTTCTGTACACGGGTTGCCAGATATTCTGATTGTGTGCGTTTGTTTCCTTGCAGTTTTCTCCGTTCAGTCGGACGGTTTTAGCGTCCTGCTCGTACGACTTCACCGTCAGGTAAGAGCGTTTCTGCTGTAAAGAGAAAACATAACGTTTCCCACTTGCTTTTAATAATCTGGATAAAAACGGTTTCCCTGAAACCCACTGTAGCACCATCTCATTTTACTACTCCAGTGACTTTCAGAATAAAAGGCCTCACCTTTATTCTAGAACAGCCTGTAATGACTTTTTATCTCATATTCAAAAACTTTGTGTCTCATTATTATGACTTTCATCTTACATTTCTGACATGTGATTTGTGTCAATTTTCTTTCTCATTAATGTTACTTTTTGTCTCATGAATATGAAATATTATACAATTTTTTTTGCATCCCCCACATGTAACTTTTTTTGTTTCAAAAACAGTTTTTTTAATTAATTTTTAGAACATAACACACATAGCATAGGTTAAAAAATAACACAATGCCCATTTAGAAGAAATAACAAACCATTATTAATATGTATAACATACAACATGAATGGTCCTCATACACATTATGTCTGTCCTTCAACACATACATGATCTTCTTTAGTGGGAGGGTCTGTTCTCTCCACTGATCCACAGCAGGTCCATAACTCTTTTATAGTGAAATACATCTCTAAGCATTCAACAGGTTCATATTTATTTTAAAAAATCACTTTTTGTTTATGTATATTTCTCTGGGAATAAACCAAATAACAATAGTTTTTGGTCCAATAAAATTATTTTTTCAACATCACCTCTTATTCCTTCCCATTGTTCCTCTACAGTCAGTACATTTTGGACGTACATCTGGAATGTTATTATATCTATGAAGATACATACATTTGCATCCACCATTTGAACTGAATTAATCTGAGGCGTACATTAATAGATATGTACTGTATCTCCACTCAGATCAATCTAATGATAAATCTTGTTTTCTAAGCTGTGAATCTACCATATGAATCTTCAGAATCATAACATTGTATAAATGTTATATTATTTTTCTTTCCACTATCTTTTCTATCGTTTCTAAGTTTAGATCATTTTGCTTTGAAATCCTTTATTTATTTAAAAATATATTTATTTCTTCTGATTGTGTAGTGCAAATGTAACTTTTTATCTCATATTTACAGCTTTAGTATCTCATTACTATGACTTTTATTTAATAATTATAACTTTTTTCGACAGTTATGATGTTTATATCTCATTATTACTACCTTTGTATCTCATTATTATGACTTTTTTCACACATTTGACTAATATTTTTTCTCATTATAATGACTTTTTATCTCATAAATGACATTTGATGCATAAGTAATTATGACATTCAGCCTTATAAGTATGACTTTTATATTTTATTACTATGACTTTTATCTAATAATTTAAACTTTTCTGACTTTTGTTTCGCATAATTACGACATTTGAATCTCAGTAATTGATGAATACAACCTATGTATCTTGTATTTACAACTTTGTTACCCATTATTTTGACTTTTTTTACTCACCTTTACAACTTTTAAATTATGTGGGTTCCTTCTCATTATTATGACTTTTTATTTCATAGTTATGACATTCAACCGCATAAGTATGACTTTTATATTTTATTACTGACTTTCATTTGATCATTTTAAATACCCTCATTTGACTTTTGTATCTCGTAACTTCGACATTTGATTTCGTGATTTCATGATCTTGTAATAATGACTTTGTTACCCATTAATTTGACTTTTTCTACTCAACTTTTACATTACATATATTTTCTTTCTCATTATTATGACTTATCTCATGAAGATGAGTTTTAAACTCATAAGAAAGTCTCACAATTACTCATAGTTTATGACTTATGACTTTTGTGTCTCATGAATGTACCTCTTCTCATAATTATGTGTTGCCGTGGGGATCTGTTTAGTTTCATATTGCGGTTGAAGCATCTTTTGTGTAAGTTTAAAGTGTGGAAGCTGTGGGATGTGTAGGACGACCTTGTTTCCTGTGGTTTATCGTCCACAGTGACTGACGGATGTCTCACTGTGAGGATAATGACAGATCAATTTATGTCATAAAATCGACAATTTCAAGGTCGACTGCTCGTGTTTCTCATCAGATTTCAGCCGTTTTCAGCCAATAATACCTCGTTTCCAGTGTTAAAAATTGCTGATGAATTCATTTTCATCAGCGTGTCATTCGTTTGGAGAAGTCAAACGGAGGTTGACCTCGGTCAAAAGATCAATCAATCTCCACTTCTGGAGCACTGGTTATTTCTTTTCTTTTCTTTTTACTTTGCACATGCTGTCGGAGGTCAACACTACATGTAGCGCAATCTTAGGGTAAGAAACACTTTATTAAAGGGAGGATCTAAAAATACAGGGCAGTGTTACACCTATGGGAGGAGGAAGGGAACAGGGAAGAGGGAGTCAGGGTAGGACAATGGAAGGGGTGGGGAAGAGTCGACTGTTTTAGGATGAGAGTGAGATGTGATGTTATAATTGTGTATATTGTGTTCATTGTGATGTGTATCAGTTCAGGCCAGATGACACAGCACCCAGTATAATGGTGGTGGTTATTAGGGCTGGGCGATATGGACCAAAACTCAATATTTTTTCTCAAAATGGCGATATACGATATAAATCGCCGTATTTTTAACTCAAAGTCTGACCAAAAAGACAATTCTGAGTTAAATTTGCTGATGAAAAATGCTACACAGACACATTTATTAAAGCTGGGGTACTCAAATTATTTTCTTTATTTAAAAAAAAAACCTTATTAGCATCATATAGTATATATCGTAAAAGTAATAATTTCTGAAAAAATCGTACATCTGCGTGCTGTCTGTGCCTTATAATGAAGTATTTTAGTTAATAAAACCCCAGAAGACAAAGTCTTAGCGATCACTCCCTCCAGATCCAATCACAGGATTTAGAGAAAGGAGGGGTGAGCAGAGCCCACGAAGGAGCCTCCTCATTGGCTGCTACGATATATAGTGAAGCGTGTGCACGGTGCAAACTTGTTTGGATGCACAAGTGTCTGTTTTCCTTCTAGTCAGGTCATCTAATGTTCCATTTGACTTTATTTTCTGAGCATCCTTTAGCGTAGCGACGTGTTTTAACGCTAGTGCACGCTCAGGTTTCATACGGGATTTCTTGCACCTCTAGAGAGGAGGAGATGATCAGAGTGGGGGACAGGATTTACCTCAAGAATCAGGTAGTGCAGCTGCACAAAATGAGCCACTTTAGTCTTTTATCCGCGGGGTCTTAAAAAGTTTTAAGTCCAGTCATTTGAATTTAAAGCCTTAATATGTTTAAAATTCTCCTAAAATCTCATAAAAGGTCTAAAATACGATTTTGAAAGGTCTTAAAAATCTGTTTCTTTTATTTAAAACATGCATAAACTTCAATCTCACTTTTAAATGTCTCGATTTTTGAGGATGTTATAACAAAACTACAAAACAGAAGTACAGTAGCTACCTGTGCTGCCCAGTGAGAAATTATAAATCATACATTCATCAGACACTTCCATCTTTACCTGAGGCCCCCTGCAGCCCTTTAGCTGCCCTCGATGCTGCCTGTGTGCATCCTCTGCTTACATAACGTAATCAACATATTTAAGCTCTGAGGAGTGCGTACAGTACAGACACTTTTATATGTTTTTAAAGCTGATTTGATTGTGCACATTGTGTGATTTATGCTGCTTATTTAAGTTTTGTTTAAAAGTCTTTATTTTTACTGAATTAGCTTTTGTGTTAGATCAGATTAAATTAGCTGAGCAAGCTAATATTATAGTTATGTTATATATATTTATTTCTTTTATAATATGACTACTGGTGGATTTGATATATTGATTTGATACATTTGTTTGGTTACTTTAATGAATGGATACAGACACATATATATTGTTAAAAAGTATGTAACAGCCACAAAGTGAGGAAATGAAAAAAAGATGTATAAAAAATTGTGATAATCATTAATATCGTAATGATCGTTGATGAATCGAATTGTAGCACCCTGAATCGAAATGGAATCGTGAGGTCCCTTAGATGGCACACCCCTAAAAGTAAGATTAAAAAACAACTTTAGCTTTAGCTTCACTAATTTTGGCCTTCAAAGGGTTAAACATTTCTACACTTTACACACCGGCGGCACTCGTTTGCATGCCACGCCCCCTATGTATGGTATGTAATCAGGCTTGATCCAGTTTCTCCTCCTAGAGAGAGAGAGAGAGAGAGAGAGAGAGAGAGAGAGAGAGTGTCGTCCTGTCAAAACCTGTGTTTTATTGTCCTATTGATCTTGGCTTTCATTGGCTTAAATACACCAGGCTAGTATTGATTAGAGTATTGATTTCATTACAGGCCGTCGTCGTCGTCGTCGTCATCGTCATCATCATCAACACACAAAACAAAAACACACAAAACGACAACAAAAACACAAAAAATTATTGCAAAATCCTCAAAATTACATAGAAAATCCTCACAAAATGACAGAAAAATGCACAAACTGACAACTAGAACACACAATTACAGCAAAATACACAAAATGACTCCAAAAAACACAAATTGTAAATACACAAAACATACAAAATAAAAGCAAAACTTCCAAAATGACATGAAAAACTTTACAAAATGATATAAAAATGCACAAACTGACAACTAGAACACACAAAATGAAAACAAAATACACTAACTGTCAGATAAATATACAAAATTACTGAAAAACATACAAAATAAAACCAAATATATACAAAATAACAAAAATACACAAATAGACACCCCCCCCCCCAAAAAAACACAAAATGTCAATAAGATACACCAAATTACTCCAATAAGACACAAAATAAATGCAAAATGACTCCAAAATTACAAAAAAACACAAATTGTCAGTTAAACATACAAAATGACAGCAAAAATACACAAATAGATACACCCCAAAAAACACAAAATGTCAATAAATTACACAATTACCCCAATAACACACAAAACAAATGCAAAACCTACAAAATTCTTAAATTGACAACTCAAACACACAAAATGACAACAAAACACACAAAAGTAGCTGTACAAAAAATAACTTAAATAGCTTACTTAAAGCTGCTATCCAGAGTTTCCGGTAGAAAGTACAGGGATTTGTATCGTGTAAATGAAGTACGCGAGTAAAGTACAGGTGAAGTAGATTAAGAGTGTTTTTAATGGGAAGTGTGCGTTTCCACGGTGATGAAAGCAGTGAGGTTTGCCCTGAGGATCTCATCAGGAAAGCGTGTCATTGCTTTCATTTCATCTCGTCTCTCATGTTAGTCATGATAAGTTCTTCTGAGACTTCGTCTCACTTTATCTTCTTCATCCTCGTCGTTATCTTTGCGTTCTTATTTGCCTTTTTCTTCACCTTCCTCTTCTTTGTTGTCTTTGTCATCTTCACCCTTTACTTTGTCGTCGTCGTCTTTTCTCGTTTTTGTCCGTCTGTGTGTCGTCTCTTGTCTTCTTTTTTGTTGTTGTTTTCTTCTTCTGAAGCCTGGTATACATTGTGTGATTTTTAGACCATTTTGAGCCGATCGTGCGTCTATTTTGTGGGATTGTGCGAATGTCTGTAGTATACATGGTGTAGTATACATGGTGTAGTATACATGGTGTAGTGTACATGGTGTAGTGTACATGGTGTAGTATACATGGTGTAGTATACACGGTGTAGTGTACACGGTGTAGTGTACACGGTGTAGTGTACACGGTGTAGTATACATGGTGTACTATACATGGTGTAGTGTACACGGTGTAGTGTACATGGTGTAGTGTACATGGTGTAGTGTACATGGTGTAGTATACATGGTGTAGTGTACATGGTGTAGTATACATGGTGTAGTGTACATGGTGTAGTGTACATGGTGTAGTGTACATGGTGTAGTATACATGGTGTCGTATACATGGTGTCGTGTACATGGTGTAGTGTACATGGTGTAGTGTACATGGTGTAGTGTACATGGTGTAGTATACATGGTGTAGTGTACATGGTGTAGTGTACATGGTGTAGTATACATGGTGTAGTGTACATGGTGTAGTGTACATGGTGTAGTGTACATGGTGTAGTGCACATGGTGTAGTATACATGGTGTAGTATACATGGTGTAGTGTACATGGTGTAGTATACATGGTGTATTGTACATGGTGTAGTGTACATGGTGTAGTGTACATGGTGTAGTGTACATGGTGTAGTATACATGGTGTATTGTACATGGTGTATTGTACATGGTGTAGTGTACATGGTGTAGTATACATGGTGTATTGTACATGGTGTAGTGTACATGGTGTAGTGTACATGGTGTAGTGTACATGGTGTAGTATACATGGTGTATTGTACATGGTGTAGTATACATGGTGTAGTGTACATGGTGTAGTGTACATGGTGTAGTATACATGGTGTAGTGTACATGGTGTAGTGTACATGGTGTAGTGTACATGGTGTAGTGTACATGGTGTAGTCTATTTTCCTTATCTTCTTTTTCTCAGTATTTCTATGTTGTCATTTTCTACTTTTTTTTCTTCTTTGTGGATTTCCTCATCATCGCATCTTTGTCTTTTCTGTCGTTGTCTTCTGCTGCTTCTTCTTCTTCTTCTTCTTCTTATTCTTAGTCTTCATCGTCATCTTCTTCTTCTTTTTCATGTCCTACTTTTTCTTTTTCTTTGTCATCTTTATTGTCCTTTATTTTCTTCATTTCCTTGTCATCATCTTCTTTTTTGTTGTTGTCATGATCGCTGCATTCTTCCAAGTCATCATCAATTCATCAATCTGAACAGAGTTGATTGATTAAAGGGTTGATTAATATAGATGTTGACATGATTATTGGACATTGTGTGTGTGTGTGTGTGTGTGTGTGTGTGTGTGTGTGTGTGTGTGTGTGTGTGTGTGTTTGTTTGAGCTTTAGCAGTAATTTCCTCTCTAGAATAAACTCACGGGTGACTTGAGGTCTCTCTCTTTACATTTCCTCCTCCTCTGCTGTCACTTCATCCTCTTATCGCCCTCGTTCTCTGGGTTTTCCAGCTTTTATTTGCCTCGTGTTTTGTGCGTGTGCGGTGACTTAATGAGCGTCGGCGCTGGCAGGTGAACGCACGGCGCACAAAGCAGCAGAAATAATTACTGAGAGCAACAAAAGAACAGCCTCGTTTGAGCAAATAACAGGGTGTGTTTGTCTTAGTGGGTTAGTCATCTGTAACACACACACACACACACACACATCTTCTCAACCTGTAATCTGAGTTTGACGCAGGCTCCTCCCACAAACACACACCTCCAGTGTTCCTACATCATAGTTATCATTGCACACCCACACACACTGTATTTCCTCTTCCTTCCTTTCTCACATTCTGCATTCCTTCATTTCTTTCTTTCCTTCCTTTCTTTCTTCCTTCACTTCCTTTTCTCCTTCCTACTTTCTTTCCTTCCCTACGGCTCAAAACAATGGGCGACAGGGCCTTTGAAGCCGCTGCCCCCCGCCTGTGGAACGCCCTCCCAGACCACCTCAGGGCCCACAAATGATGGACATTTTTAAGAAAAACCTAAATATCATCTTTTTACAGAAACTTGTTTTAACAGTTAATGCGTCTTTTAATATATGTTGTGTTGTATTGTTTTAATCCTGTAGCACTTTGAGGCTTGGCATTAAATGTAAAGTTCATTACAAATAAAATGTATTATTATTATTATTATTATTATTATTATTATTATTATTATTATAATTATTATTATTATTATTATTATTAATAATAATAATAATAATAATAATAATAATAATAATAATAATAATAATAATTATTATTATTATTATTCCTTCTTTATTTCCTTCCTTCCTTGTCTATCAGTCTATCTCTGTATATCATGTTTCCTTCTTTCTGTTTTTTTTCATTACATTCAGATGTGTTTTTTTTTTATAAAGTTGTAAAACTAACTGAAGTGTGTCTTTGCAGAGAGTGTGAACAGGCACACACACACACACACACACACACACACACACACACACACACACACACACACTGAGCGATCGGTGTCTGGGGACTTTCACTAGTATTATGTATTGACAGAGTGAGTTGTTGGTGTAAATCACTCCTCACTTTGTGCGTCTGTGTGTGTGTGTGTGTGTGTGTGTGTGTGTGTGTGTGTGTGTGTGTGTGTGTGTGTGTGTGTGTGTGTGTGTGTGTGTAAATATGGGCTCTAATGGAGCTCAATGGGAGCTGCTGTGTTCTCTCTGAGGATGATTTAATTACATTTGCAAAGTGGATGAGTCTGGACCGACCGTTTGCTGCGTCAGGGTTTTAACCCACACACACACACACACACACACACACACACACACACACACACACACACACACACACACACACACACACACACACACACACACACACACACACACACACACACACACACACACACACACACACACACAGCCGTCTTTCATTAGCCTGATTGGCCGCGGCGGCCTGAGGGCAGTGTTTTATTGGCGTTCTCCTTTACTTCTTTACTTCTCATAAACTCATTTCACAGATTGCCTCTTTCTCTTCATCTCTTCATCTTCGCTCCTTCAGGCACGTCGTTCCCGCCCATCAACCTCTGCGTCTGATAGGCTTCTGTAATCGTGTTAGACGTTAATGATTGGGGGAACAAGGAGCTCCTCCTGCTCCTCGTCACACAGGTGAAAATCTGTCCCATCAACATGAGTTTGTATCATTGATCGTCATCATGTCCCAGGAAGTCGGTAAAATAGGGTGACCATAGTTTGATTTCCAATAAAGAGGAAATTTAGGTTGACCTCAGCATACTCACAGTACTCAACCTTTTCTTAAATCTACTATTTATCTATAAATACAAGGAAGGTCTGTGTGTGTGCGTGTGGAGCGCATATTTACATGAAGCACTGTCTGATTGACCTGAAATGTCGTACACAGCCTGTACATGGCCAGAAGGTGTGCATCTATTACTTTTCACTATTTTGGTGATTATGTTTAAAAACGTTTATTTTATTTTGAAATCAACGCAGGTTAGACCGGAGAGGGGGGAGGGGCGACTGATATTACTATTACTATTATAACGTACAGGGAAAGAGCTTAAACATGGGACTTGCTGTTTCGTTAAGTTCATTTTTGTTTTGTTGTCTTTCGTTAGCTCGATCTGGCCAAAACTGTGGCACAGTCAAACAGCGCACACGAAGAATCACCTGGTGCTGTCTCCGGATATTCTCTGGCTCTGCACTGAAACGCACATGCTCGCAAAGTCTGCGTAACTTTTGTATTTAGTGTTTGAACTAGGGATCGGCCAATATGGGTTTTTTAGGGCCGATGCCGATTTTTTTTTTTAAACAGCCTTAGCCGATGAGGTGCTAGCTGCTACAAGTTTTAGCATTGAGGTGCTAGCTGCTACAAGTTTTAGCATTGAGGTGCTAGTTGCTACATCTTTAGCATTGAGATGTTAGCTGCTACATGTTTAGCATTGAGGTGCTAGCTGCTACATGTTAGCATTGAGGTGCTAGCTGAGGCTAGCAGAGCTACACTGATCCACAAACTCTAACAATTTCCACACAACTGGGCTTTAGTTTTTCATCTGGGGTTTTTTAGGCTAGGCTACCGGACTCAAAACGCCACTCATTTTGTTCTTATTGTTCTTCTTCTTCCCTGGGACCCATTTTTCAAATGACTACTCCTCCGTTAGTTCTCGTTAGATCGGAATGCAGTTTGGTATGTATACTCTATGAATGAATGATGAGACACTCGGAGCCCTTTTTTTGAAATTGGGTTGGGGGGCCCACCCCTCATTTCCGGCAATTTCCAAATTTATGGGCACATAGTCGTGTGATATATCATTTAAAGATAATTCGATGCAGTTTACGATTATGCCTCGCGCCGGGCCCTAATCAAATTGGTAATCAATAGGCAATTTCCTTTAAAGTTGTTTTCTCATTTATTTGTGAGTCAAATATTGTGACAGTTGGTGTTACCGAATCATTGACACGTACTAATATATGAATGGAGCATATTACTCCGTATGTGCCACGGGGGGACCCATTCTTTAAATGACTACTCCTCTGTTGAATTGGGCTGTAATTTGACATGGACATTCTATGAGTGGATGTCAAGAGCCTCTCAAAGACCTTTTTGGAAGGGGTGGACGGGGGCCCACCCCCTTTTCCGGTAATTTCAAAATTTTTTGGAACATAGTCTTGTGATATATTGTTTCAAAGGCAATTCCACGTAGATTCCGATTTTACGTCGCACAATTTCATTTGTTTCACTGTGAATTCTTGGGAAGGTGATACGTGCTATTCGACCGTAGTTCATCAGAACTCGTGAAATGAGAGAGATTCCACACTGATTGGGGTGTAAAAAAAAAATGTATTTCTTTATGTTTAGTTAAAGCAGAACTGTCACTTTTTCATCTTAATAAATCCTTCTCGTAGTCCTTCTGAGGGTAATACAAGTATTTATGGGGTGATTGGGGGGTTTTTCATCCCCCCTGCTGTCTTTGGCCAGAAAACGCTTGCAACTTTCCCTGCCTCCGGACCGGTACCAGTCTCACAGCTCTGTTCTTGTTCTCACGACAACATGTACTGCTTTACGACAGCCCAATACACACTAAAGATGTGTTCACACCGAACTTGACTTTAGCGACTGCAGTCACTTCAATCACCAGTGATGAGTCGCTCTAGTAACATTATAACAGGGAACAATTGTGTCTGTATGTGTGTGTGTGTCTGCGCAGCCAGCGCCGCTTTTATGGTATAAATGATCAACTTACGGAGTTACTAAAGAATGAATTCACTCAGAATGTATACACTTATTCAAGATGGCCCCGGTACCTTTAGGAAGCCTCCCGCTGACCGTCTGACTGTAGCGGGAGGGAAGAGCTGCTGCCTCGGGTGTGCGGAGTGTTTACAACAGTAACATAACCAAAAGGGACTGTTAGCGGTAGCGCTAAGCACAAGTTACTTAGTTCTGCTTTGAAGTGTAGATTAATTTACTAAAATGGCAGCTTAATTATTTCCAGGTTCTGGGATGTGAGCAAAGAGCAGCCTCTCCTGGACACCGTGGAGCATCACTCAGAGTTCGTCTGTGGTCTGGACTTCAACCTGCACGTCCCCAACCAGGTAATTAGACACCTGTCTCCTCTCCTGCTCTAATGGATCCTCCGTCCCTGATGGGGGCGCTGTCACTGTACTGTATCTTGTGTTTTGTTGTGTATGATGTTGTGTCTTCCTCAGACTGTGAAAGGCGTGTTTGGTGAAACTTGATCAGTGTTGTGTTTTGATGACCTAAGCGATGATGTCACAAAGTGTTGTGTAGGCCACATTGTTATTGATGTTTGATCTAGAAGTTAGCAGGCGGAAAATTAACTTCAGCCCGGCGTGTAAATGTCCACTGATCCGTCTCTCTCCCTATCCAACCTCCCTGTGCGCTCTTGTTTATTACTCTGTCGGCACACCAGCGTTAACGCACACAGTGGCACACAGTGACACACCGACTTGCGCACTGATGTGTTGTGTTCATAAGCAGCAAATTGCAAAGGCCAACAGTGTCAGACTATGTCTCCCAGATGGCGATTTTAGCTGCACACGCTCAAACACAAACACAAGCACAACAACACCAGCACGACAACACCAGGACGACAACACCAGCACGACAACTACAGCACAACAACACCAGCACGACAACACCAGCACAACAACACCAGCACAACAACACCAGCACGACAACACCAGCACGACAACACCAGCACGACAACACCAGCACGACATCACCAGCACGACAACACCAGCACGACAACACCAGCACAACAACACCAGCACAACAACACCAGCACAACAACACAAATAGGATGTTAAATGAATATCAGTGTCTACACTCAGTATCAGAGAGGGGTATCTGTCCATGCAGCGAGTTGTCTGGTCTGAAATTACAACAAAGATGTCTATTAGGAAGGGAAAAAATCACACTGAATTAAAAAACACCCGTTACAGTAACAAAAAAACACACAAAAAATCTGTTATGACAAGAAACATCCGTTCCCAAAAATATCCGATACGAAAAAATTGTCCATTACAATAGAAGAGTTCCTTACGACAAAACATGTCTATTGTGGCAACAAAAAATGTCCAGTTCAACAAAAAAAGTTTGTTCCAATAAAAACCTCATCACTATAAAATAATGTCATTACAATAAAAGTGTCTGTTTACAACAACAAAATGTTCAGTATGACGATGTTTGTTACGATAAAAACCTGTTAAGACAAAAAAAAGTCTCTTAGGATAAAAACTGTCCTTTACATCAAAAAAATGCCCATTATAATTAAAATAAAAACATTGCTCATTACAACTAAAATTTCTGTTTTGACAAAAAAAATCCTTTCGAAGAAAAGCTTCTGTTACGTTAAATACTTCCATCTACCTATAAAAGCAAGAAAGGTCTGTATGGGTGCGTGTGTGTGTGTGTGTGTGTGCGCATGTGTGTGTTTGTGGAGCAAATATCTCCCCTTCGTGACATCTGTTCGACCTGAAACTTTGTCAATAACTTCCACAAGTGTGTGCATCCGTTATTTTGGAGTAATTTGGTGTTGCGAAACGTTCATTTTAATTTTAAGATTTCGGCTCCCTCTTGGTATTGAGCGTGGTCCTTCCGGTTCCGGTTCCGGTTCATGACGTCGCTGTGTCGCTGTTTGTTTGGGTTTAAAAAAGTACTGCTTTGTACTGATAAAAGTTATTTAAGTTAATATTTCATGGTTATTTAAAATTATTCCCGTGACCGCAAACTTCCTATGAATCACAGGTCACGGACTCCACTTCCTCCTCCGTCTCCATTTCTGTGCCAAGCTATCGTCAGCGTCTCAAACATGGAGCGAATTTCTCCCCAACGCTGTGTCTATTTTACCTAAAACTTTATGAACAGCTTGCACTTAGCCCGAGTGTGTGCATCTGTCATTCTGGACTTATTTGGTGATTTCAAAATGTTTATTTTCATGTTTGTTTGACCGTTTGCTGTTTAGACCCGACGGACGGGACCCGGAAGTTATTGACGGGCAATGGCCGCGGCTGTGTTGAAAGCAAACAGCGAAAAATGCACATTTCTCCTCAGATACGGCATTATAAACGCTGATATTTTCACCACGTGCCATATAACCAAATGCACACCTTGGATGTACATGCTGAACGCACACAGAGCCGTTTAGAGAGAGAGTTCCTGGAAGTTTCAAATTGTTCCCAGAAGTTGTTGGGGGCTATTGATATCACTGGACGCAAGAGTCCCACACGGCAACCAGGAGGACAGGTAGCAAGTCTCTCACACACACGCACGCACACACACATACACACGGAAAGATACAAAAATACACAAAATGACTCCAAAAAACATACATTACAGAAAAATACACTAAACAATAACAAAAATATGAAAATGACTCAAAATACACAAAACTAAATACTTACTGTATACAAAAAATACACAAAATGACAACAGAAATGCACAAAACTGCACCAAAAAAAATACAAAAATACACAAAATGACATTCATACATACAGCATACATTCTCCATAGTTGAACTGTAGCTAAGTGACAGTGTTAGCTCTGCGTTTCTCCATAGTTAGTGCCATAGCTAATCAATGGTGTTAGCTTTGTGTTGCTCCATAGTTAGCGCTTTAGCTAATCAATGGTGTTAGCTCTACATTTCTCCATAGTTAGTGCCATAGCTAATCAATGGTGTTAGCTTTGTGTTGCTCCATAGTTAGCGCTTTAGCTAATCAATGGCGTTAGCTCTACCTTTCTCCATAGTTAGTGCCATAGCTAATCAATGGTGTTAGCTTTGTGTTTCTCCATAGTTAGCGCTTTAGCTAATCAATGGTGTTAGCTCTACATTTCTCCATAGTTAGTGCCATAGCTAATCAATGGTGTTAGCTTTGTGTTGCTCCATAGTTAGCGCTTTAGCTAATCAATGGTGTTAGCTCTACATTTCTCCATAGTTAGCGTCGTAGCTAAACGAGTTTGTAGCTAAACATAGTTAAAGCAGTTAAAGCCACCGCTCGCTGCACACGGTCACTGTTACTTTTCGTTTTCTCTTTACTGTAAATGTGAAACGAAGAGCAGACTTTGAACTTGTTCTCATCTCCAGGCCTTTTGGCTCCTCCCATCCCTCATTAGGTATCTTATCATGTCTCTGGTGTATTTTTGTGCTTTGCTGCAGTCTTGGCAGCCTTTGCATTACACTAACGGCTTTCAGAGTTAATTAAAGAAGGGCATTCCTCTCATTCTTCTCCGTTGCTGAGTCACTGCACGGACGCTCTGCTAGCTCACTGCCCTGACAGGCTGTTGGAGTCCCAAGCATTCTTTCAGTGATTGATCACCAAGTAGCAACTATTTGTGCAACTTGGCAACAAATAATCATGTCTCCCACTTAGAAATATAAAACGAGTCATGCTCTGAGATTCAGCTGATCTTTTTTAACCTATTTGGCCAATTTCAGAGAAGAACAATTGTTTTTCCCCCTAACTTTGACCTTTCAAGAAAATCTTTTTATTTGATGTCTCAAATGATACCTTTTAATCTTTATTTTTGTCTGGCTTCCTTTATATGTTGTGACATCTAAAGCCCTTTATTTGTTCAATCCCGGAGGGGGCAGGAACTTATTTGGGGGCTTGTCCGGGATCATTTTAAAGACCCTACTTTGAGTCATTTTGTTTTAGTGGTCTTAAGTGTGTTTGTTGTTGTAAGTAATACTGCGGTGGCTGGAAAGGTTAAAAACGTCTCCTCTACTTCTTTCAGGGCTTTTTCTGACAGTCCGTTTCATATTCCTTCCAAACGCTGTATTATTTATGCCATCTGTTAAGTTGTTTTTGTCTTTTTGGGACTTTTATGTTGGGTTGTTTTGTGTTTTTTTGTTGTCATTCTGTGAATTTGTGTTGTTGTTTTGTGTGTATTTGGAGTCCTGTTGTGTATTGTGTTGATTGTCCTGTTGTGTATCTTTCCAGATAAGGGATGCGTAAACTTAGCGACGTATCTTTGCATTCCACGCGTTGTAAATTTGCTATTTTCCTCTTAGACTGGGAAGTCCCAGTCCCAGATCTTTTGGTTAGCTTAGCACGTAGCTATGATGTTAATTCGAATTGTCTTTATCCCTTTTTCTTTTCTTTTTTCACTTTTTTTTCTTTTTTTTTTTTTTTCTCTTTTTTTCATTTAAAAAAATAAAAAGAATTGTCTTATCATGTCGATAATGTTTTTTAAATTTGCTGGTAAGTTTTGGTTAGCTTAGCACGTAGCGGTGCTGGCTGAGAAACTGTTATCAGCTCGACTTTGATGTTTATTCGAATTGTCAAATTTTTTATGTAATTTTTTTGACTTTGTTCATTTTCACTCTCTTTTTTTAATTAAAAAAAATTTATTGTCTTATCATGTCAATAAAAATGTAGAAATGTGTTAGCTTAGCACGTAGCAGTGCTGGGTGCTCGACGTTGGTGATGAAATTGTCTTTTTTCAAATAAAAGAATTGTCTTAAGTCGAAAAAATGTGTCAATAAGTTTTGGTTAGCTTAGCACGTAGCGGCGCTGGGTAAGAAACTGTTATCTGCTCGACTTCGATGTTGTTCAAATTTTCTTTTCTTTTTTTTTCATTTTTCACTTTTTAAAAATGATTGTCTTATGTTGATACAAATGTAGAAATGTGTCGATAAATTTTGGAAAACATACAGTAATTTTTGTGCTTCTCTTATGAAAACCAGAATGTTTTTCTACGTTTTGTGACGCTGTAGCAGTGATCACGTTGTGTTTTTAGTGTTTGTTGCCTTTTAAGCCAGTGCTCAGTGTGAAAGCCTTCAGTAGGAAACCCTGGCACCGTTTATCAGCCCACCTCCACACTCACCAAGCTGCTGCTCCTGCTCCATAAATCCAACTCAAAGCCTTCCTTTAATGTGAAGCACTTTGAAACTGTGAGTCTGCGGCTGCTTTTTGTTCCGCTGCCAGCATTGAGGAGCGTAACCGTGGACATAGCCTCACAGAGACACGTCCTTTGGCTTTATTAAAGAACGCAGCTCCACAGAAGGCTTTGTGTTTTCTAATGGACATGATAAAGATGTCAACCCACGGAGGAGACCACGCTTCTGTCAGAGGCATGAGGGCGCGGGAAGCCTTTTTCTGCACGATTAAAGCCCGATTCTCTTAAACTAATGCTGCATGGAAGCATTTCACCACAAGGCTTCGAGTCAATTACATTTTTCAATTACAATTACATCTTCAATTACAACTCAATCATGATTACAGTGACCAGCACCTTTTTTGAAATACAATTATTATTTCCCCCTGAAAGTCAATTACAATTAGGTTCTCAATTGCTTAGGTTCAAATTCAATTAATCACAATTACTGAGCCTGAAATAAATAATTCCTTAAAATGTATCCTTCCTCTTGTGTTAGCTTTCTTTTAGCATCTCTAATGCTAACGGGTCAGTTTTGACCCATGTCTTAAATCAGCTGTAAAATACATTAAAAATATTATCTATCATCATCTCTTGGTTACTTTGTTCAGTTTCCCAATCAATGAAAATATTGGTAGTAATTTTTTTGGTGTGGGCGTCTTGATTGACAATTTTCTTTATAGAATTTCCACGCCAATTACAATTACAAAGTCTATCTACTATATTTGTATTTCCTGAAGAAAATGAGAGGATGCAGGTGCTGGCCCACCTCGCACAGCATTAGCCTAGCATTAGCATTAACTAGCTTTAGCATTAGCATTAGCTAGCATTGGCTTTAGCTCGCATTAGCATTAGCTAACATTAACATTGGCATTAGCTAGAATTAGCCTTACAATAGCATTATCCTAGCATTAATTAACTATTACCATTAATCTAGCAATAGCATTAACCTAGCACTAATTTAGCATTAGCTTAACAGTACTAACCTTGCATTAGTATTAGTCTAGCATTAACAATAACCTAGCAATAGCATTAGCACTAACCTAGCATTTCCATTAACCTAGCATTAACATTAACAACAATAGCATTAGCTTAGCATTAACTAGGTTCAGAATTAGCATTATCATTAGCTAGCTGTAGCATTAACATTAACCTAGCAATAGCATTATCCTAGCATTAGCTAAGCATTAACAGTAACAGCTTCTTTCAATTACAGTTCCAATTATAATTATGTCATAATTGTAATTTAGGATCAATTATGCGATTACAGTCATAATGGATGCCGTGTGTCCCTCTGCAGGTCGTGGACTGTTCCTGGGATGAAACGGTGAAGATCTACACGCCAGCCTGTCTGTCTGCTGCCACGGTAACGCACGGCTGAGCGACTCTATGTTATAGACGTCTACAATAAAACTGTGATGTGGAGGAAAGAGAAAAACTTTCTGATTTTGGGTTTGATTGAATAAGTTTGCACAAAAAACAGGTGAAACGTGCTCTGCTCGCCCATAATGTGTGATTTACTAAGAAATGGCAACATCAGTAATAAACATATTGATGAATGTAAGCAGGAGAAACACCACACGGATGTCTGTCTGTGGGAAAGTCAATGCTGTGGGGAAAACAAGAAGAACAGCAAATCAAGTCAAGGAAAGATGGACAGAAGAACAAACAATGTTTCCAATATTATTCATCCTGACATTCACTGCGTGATCTTTGGTTTCGTCTTTAACAGTATCTGCAGCCATCTGTGAGTTAAGCTGTGACACGTAACACCTGTTAACATTGCTGCTGTTATTTTAGACATTGTGTCCGGTTCGTAGATCAACAGCCGTGAGTATCGGCGCGTGCAGTGAAGTGGGAACACGATTCAGTTATTTTATTTTGAAGGTTTAAATGTATTTTAGTATGAAAAGCTGTCCAGATATGATGCAATCTATTCACAGGATTTAAAATGAAATGAATGAAAGTGTTTTTACTGACAATGACATGGAGCAGGTTTGTGTGTTTGCTTTTGAAAGCATTCAAACAGTGTGACGTCACACTGTGGGAACTCACACACACGTTACACACACACGCACACACGTTACACACACTGCAGATAAAGTGTGTGTGTGTGTTTAAAGTGTTTTAAGGCCATAGTCTGAATGCAGACGTATCTGTGACATTTTCCTCATCCTTTAATGTAAATGTCAGCCGTGACTAATTACTGTTAAATGTCACCAATGTACACAACGACCATCAGATCCAGTGCCTTCAATAAAACTCTTCTTTTATTAACTCTACATATTTAATGTCTACGTTATTTTATTCATTCACTTTTTGTCTTTCAACGGAAACACAACTCAAACCATTGATGGAAATGTAACGCACTGTTATCTTGTGAATTTTTGGTTAACTTTTGTTTATATTTTAATGTCATTTTGTGTAGTTTTTGGTCATTTTCTGTATTTTTCTATTGTTTTCTGTGTATTTTTATGGTCAATCATTTGGTGGGTTTTTCTATTGTTTTGTCATTTTGTACATTTTGTACATTTTTCTGTTGTTTTATGTGTTTGTTATGTCCGTGTTTGTTTTTTGGGGGATGTTTTGAGTAATTTAGTTTTTTTCAGTTATTCTGTGTGTTTTTCTCAAATTTTTTCCTGTTTTATGAATTTACTTTTGGGGGCCGCATGTGGCCCGCGATCCACTAGTTGCATACACCTGCTTTACAGTGACATGGATCTATTTTTCTAATTTAATTATTTTTTTGTGTATATTTAGTTGTCATTTTTAGTTTTTTTGTCATTTATTGTATGTTTGTCATTTTGTGTGTGTTTTTGTCATTTTATGTATTTTTGTGGTCATTCTGTAGTATATTGTATTTTTGTGTAAATTTGCAATAATTTGGTGGGCTTTTCTATTGTTTTGTCATTTTGTACATTTATCTGTTGTTTTATGTGTTTGTGATGTTGGTTTTTTTAGTTATTTTGTGTGTTTTTGTCTATTTTTGTATGTTTTTGTTGTCATTTTATTGTCATTTTGCATATTTTTCTATAGTTTCGTGAATTTACTTTTGGGGGCCGCATGTGGCTCGCGATCCACCAATTGCATATGCAGTATCTGCTTTAAAGTGGCATGAATTTATTTTATAATTTTTTTGTGTATATGTTGTTGTAATTTTGTTTTGTAATTTATTGTGTTCTTCTGACATTTTAGTGTCTTTTCTGTGTATTTTTCTTTTGTTTTATCTGTTTTCTGTGTTGTTTCGTGTATTTTTTAGGTCATTCTTTACAATTTTGTAATTTTATGTCAATTTGCAATCAATTGGTGGGTTTGGGGGGATTTTTTTGGAGTAATTTTGTGGGTTTCATTTAGTTATTCTGTGTTTTCTCTAATTTTGTCTGTTTTTGTTATCATTTTTATTATAATTTTTGTGCTTTTTTTTATAGTTTTTTTTTCTGTTTTGTGAATTTACCTTGGAGGCTGCATGTGGCCCGTGATCCACCAGTTGCTTATATTTTTATTTATTTATTTGTTTATTTGAGTGTGACAGTGTGTATTAATGTACAGCCAAAGTTGTAAATACACCAGATTTAGATAAACGTCTAATTTCCATCCATAGTCCCGTATATCTGCTTTATAGTGACATGAATCTATTTTTCTAATTTAATGAGTTTTTTTTGGTGTATATTTTATTGTCGTTTATTTTATTCATATTATTTTTCGTCTGCAACTCCTCCTAGACTATTAATGCAGCACTAATGACACGTATGTCATCTCATAGGGTTAATGTTAAGGATGTGCACTCGACCTTTTTTGGAGCCAAAATATCATGATCAATGTCAAGGTCGCGTCAAGTGTCAAAAAACAAAATTTTCCATATCTCTACGAATATTTATTGTACAAGTTCAATGCTTACATTTATGAAAAGCTCATCTCAGGTGGAATATTTGATATTATTGAACCAAAGCTGTACGACCCACCAGTAAAAAGATCAGTAGGGGTCAAAGTTCATGACGTCACAAAAAATACTTATTTCCTATAACTTGGCTACAAATTGAGATACAGACTGGTACCATTGAACAACATTTCCTTTCAATGTGTGACCTTGACCTTCACTCAAGGTCATATTTAAGGTCAATGTCAGTCTTATTACTTCCATTTTAATTAGTAAAAAGAACAACATAAAGGGACATTAATCAGCAACAAAATACACACAATAAGATGACTTTCACATGAACAATTATATTTGCCAATTTTCAATTGCCAAATACGTTTGGCCTTGTGAATACAGGTTTTGCCTACGTAGGTTTGTGTATTTTTATATAGTTTTTTTCATGTTTTGTGAATTTATTTTGAGGGGCCGCATGTGGCCCACAATCCACCAGTTGCATATATCTGCTCTATTGTGACATTGATGTATTTTTTTAATTTAATGAGGTAATGAGTGGTGAAATGTCGTCCCGTGTGGTTACAAAATAGTTCATTTATTTTTTTTGAATGCTGAGAAAAGTAAGGACTGGAAGACTTTTGAACGTATTATAACTAGGGATGCACTGAATATTCAGTAACCGAATATATTCGGACGATTTTGAGTCAGAAAAGTGTGTTACTGCAGGAGCAGCAGCAGCTCCTCCTTACGACACACAAACACAGCCAGATTCTCTCCTTACCGCTTTCCATCATCCGTCACCATGTAAAAGTTGAAATCCGTCCATTTCCGCAACCGAGTCCGTTGTTAGCGCCGTGAGCCACGAATCCGTAAACATCTGCATCGTTTCCTCCTTTCGCTACACCGGGTCTCACTGCATAGACTGGTGTAGCATTAGCACGAAGTGCTAACAGCTGATGTGTGTAAACAATGGGTCCGTGGCTCCAAGCAGTGACTCCCAACACGATCAGCAGCAGAAAAAGTAGTGGTATGGTAATAAAGTATAATATATATTCTATATTAAACCGCTTTGTTTTAGCTGTTAGATAGTTGGAGAGGGAGGAGCTCACATTCTAGGAGGCGTGTTAGGTGACGTCACCTGCCAACGTAGGTAAAATCCAATTGTCCCGTTTAAAGCTGACTTTTTATAAAATGTGTAATAACAAGAGAGGAAACAGAAGTTTTTACACTTTGTTCCTCTGAATGAGGCTAAAGGATGTACAGTGCCTCTTGAAAGTACTATTACACCTTGAACTTTTGCACATTTTGTCAGGTTTACAACCATAAACAAAGATGGAACAAAGTGGAACAAAAATTAGTGACCGTCCGGCCGGACATTCGAAGGCAGAGACCCGCTCTGTCTAACAGTTTCAGCTTAAGCTTTTATACAGATATGAGAAAAGGTCCCAACCCTGAAAGAAAGAAAAGGAGGGAGTCAGATGCTCCCACAGTGGAAATGTTGGAGGATGATGAAGACGTGTATATTATGAGGAAGATTGGGCGCCACTCTTATCTATCCTTGATAGTGTGTGCGTTGGTGTATATCTGCATGTGAGTGTGAGTTTTGGCCCTCACTGAGTACAATACGATCTGTACTGTTTAATCTAACATGATTCAGCTGTTCAAAAGTGTAAAGAGTAATGGAGTCATCATGTATTAAAACATGACAAATTGTACACATGAACATACATTTGACAATATGATGATGAATATAAAAATTGCCATAACACATGATTCTGTTATTTTTCAAAAAAACAGAAAACCGAAAAGTTGGGCATGCACAAGTATTCATACAGCATGAGTTTATACTTTGTGGAACCCCCTTTTGCTGCAATAACAGCAGCAAGTCTTTTGGGGTATACTGTAACTCTACAACATTTGTACATCTAGAGACAGGAAGTTTAGCCCATTCCTCTTTACAAAACAACTGCAGCTCTGTAGAACGTTTGTGAACAGCAGTTTTCAGGTCTTTCCACAGATTTTCTATTGGATTAAAGTCTGGGTCATTCTAACACATGAATATGTTTTGTTTTAAACCATTCCATTGTAGATTTATCTTTGTGTTTAGGGTCATTGTCCTGCTGGAAGGTGAATCTTCAATTTTTGTCTCATCTGATCAAAGCACCTTCTTCCACATGGTAGCTGTGTCCTCCATATGACTTCTGACAAACTCCAAACGGGATTTCTTATGGCCTCCTTTCAATAATGGCTTAGTTCTTAGAGTACGACTGATAGTTGTCCCATGTGCAGATTCCCCCAGCTCAGCGGTAGTCCTTCACAGCTCCTCCAGAGTCATCTTGGAGCACTTGGTGCCTTTCTGACCAGTGTTCTCCTTGTTCCATCTGTTAGTTGAGGTGGACGGCCGTGTCTTGGTCAGTTCGCAGTGGTGCCGTACTCTTTCCATTTCCTAATGATGGATTGAACAGTGCTCCGTGAGATGTTCAAATCTTGGTATAACTTAACACCGCTTTAAACTTCTCCACAACTTTATCCCTGACCTTTATCTCTGGTGTGTCCTTGGCCTTCATGATGTTTAGTGACCAATACACTCCGACCACAGCTCTGAGGCCCTCACAGAACAGCTGAGAGTAGATTACACACAGGTAGCCTCTATTTAATGGTCAGGGCAAAGTGTGAACATTCAGCAGTCATTAGGAATGTTTTAAAGGCAATTTAATGCACTGTATGAATACTTGTACACGCCCTATTTTTCACTTTTCTATTTTAAAAATAATAACAGAATCATGTGTCATTTTACTTTCACTTCACAGTTGTCTGTTACTTGTGTGAACTTCCAGTAAAAATTTCAAAATAAAATCTTTATGTTTATGGTTGTAAACCTGACAAAATGTGCAAAAGTTCAACGTGTATTAGTACTTTGTAGAGGCACTGTATATCATACCTCCCCTTTAATGCACTTTAGTTTTTTTATGGAATGCATGTTTTGTTTTATTTGAAGGGTTAATATAAATGAAAAACTTTGTTGTGCTTTCTTTTGAAAAGCAAAGACTACTGGAATATTTTAAAAAACGTCATAATGTTCAATAAACATTTACTTTCTTTAAAAAACATGTCCAAAAATGTATTCTAGGCTATTTATGCACTCTTTAAAAAAACTGTGAAAAACTTAACAAACGTATTCGATATTGGACCAAGCGTTCGACCGCCACAAATTTTCATTTCGGTGCATAACTAATTATAACCTTTTTGTTTGACTCGGTAAAATCTCTAAAGTTGTGAGTAAAGTCACATGTTGTCTGCATATAAAGAAAGGAACAACATTCAGTGAGAAATCGTGCTCCAAGACGAATTAATGACTGATTAAAAAGTGGTCCTAATGTTCTGGCTGATCCCAGTAGGATGTAATAATATAGAATGAGTGAAATGTTCACACACATAATAATTAACCTCCGGTCCATTGCCCTCCTTCACCCTGAGCAGTTGTTGGGGTTTTAATTTGAAAGTCCACATTACCAGTCAAATTACTCCCACTAATCTGCATGATTCCCAGTTAGTGGAACAATGGGAGGCGTCCTGGTCTAAATCCTGGCCCTGCTGCTATAATCTGCTCTGGTTCCTCAGCTCGTGTTAATTGGAAGTTAATGGCCTGAGCTCGATAAGCCACCATCTCCTCACGGCCTTGACGCTGATTTCATGATGAAATGTTTCAATTAAAAATGTTTTCAATTCATTTCCACGCCTGTTACCGCTCACCGCCTCTCTCCACTGCAGAGATGGCAACTTTTATCACAGCGGGGGCCCTCGGCCTACTTCTGTGGGGCCCCCGAGGCAAATACACAAAGGGAAAACAGAAATACACAAAATTGCTGTAAAAATATACATAATGACTCCCACACACAAAAACAGCAACTGAATGATTCTGAAAACACAAAACCACATCAAAAAATTACACAACTGCCAAAAATATTCACAAATTGGCTCTAGAAAAACACACAAATGACAACATAAATGATTCCAAAAACGCCCGGGAAAACAAAAATACACAAAAGGACATAAAAAATAAACAATATGACAACATACAGTAAATACACAGGACAACAAAATGTCTCCAAAAACAAAGTAACTCCAAATACAAAACCACCTGCAATGAAGGCGGTCTGAAGGATGTCTTTATATATATATATATATATATATATATATATATATATATATATATATACTGTATATATATATACTGTATATATATATATATATGTATATATATGGGCTGTCTAGAAATCACAGAACATGGAGTTTTCCGGACGCTTGTAAATGTCGTGTCTGTGAAAATGATAAAGCGCACTTTTAATTTTAAATACCTTAAACAATGTAGCAGGTTGACTTGATCAGATTATTGATCAGATTATTGATCAGATTATTGCAGGGTGAGGATCAGGCACATTTTTCTGTCTCTTTTCCCTTCATGCTAACGGCAGATTAACGTTTGTTTGTGTGGAAAGCCTGAAAGCACACACACACACACACACACACACACACACACACACACACACACACACACACACACACACACACACACACACACAGAGCTGATCAGCTCTGCAACGCTGCTCACCCCCTCCCCGGACAAGGAGAGGACAGCACGGATAAAATGTAATGAAATGTAACATTTTGTCCCGTTTCGAACTGATAAATGTGAACATATTCAAAACGCTGATGGTCAATCCTTTCTCATGCTTTTGTGACTCCTCCCACTACCATGACAGCGTCACAGCATCCGTTTGGATCAATTTTTCTCGGAGTCTCTTCTGCAATATCATGAGTCTGTGTGGCTTCAAATGTAACTAAGTCCATATTTCTAGTGCAATATAATGTTTGACCTCATGGGGGCGCTGCACTTATTCCAGGGTTAGAAGAACGTAAAAAGAAAAGGACTTACGCAGACGGGAGAATACACGTAAGACCAGATTTGAATGGGAACGCCCACATTTCAGGGCTGCTCCTCCCACAGTGCGTAACTGGGATGAAGGCGTGCAGCGACTGACTTAAGTACAGGGAGAGAATAGCACACAGCCAAAAACGGCGCTGCTGCAAGGCTTTTCTGACTTACGGGCATGGGAGAATAGAACCCAATATGTTTTAAGAATTATTCCTCAGTTGTGACGTAAGTTGCTCCACTCCACAAGCTAACGGAGAGATATCAGGATATACTTATCCAGCTTCATAGTACAGGCCCTAAATCTCTCTGTTAGCTTCACCTAATCAAACATTCTCTGTCAGAGAGCAGCTGTACTATAAAGCAGGATATAAATGCGTTCACTAACCCAAGTGATTTCAGCGTGGCTACGTGTGCGCTCCTGTGACGGGGGGGCGGAGTTAGCAATGTCAGACCAATCAGAAACTGTGTAGAACAATTTACATCATAATTAGGGAATAATTATTTAAAAATATGAAGAATTAAATGCGCACACGTCTGAAATCAACACAATTAACTGAACATGTTTATATCCTGCTTCATAGTACAGCTGCTCTCTAACAGAGAAATATCATGATATACTGATCCAGCTTCATCGTCCAGGCCTTAAAGGACAGGCTGAAATAAACAGCTCTACTTTGAGCTCCTCATATCAGGACCTTCCTGTAGATGAAGGTTTACAGCTTTTCTTCACTTGGTCGTTCATGTCTATTTGTTATGATTACGTCAGTGGTTCATGCGTTTTTCAGCTTTCTGCTGACTCTGCAGTTAATTCTGTGGAAATAGAAACCTTCCACCAACCAATCAACAGTCACGTGTCGTGTCACTAGGGTTGGGTAGGCAGGGCGTTCCAAATCGAGACCACCAATGTCAACACCAATGACAATTTCATGTGTTTCTGCTGGTAAGTGTTAATTCAATTCAATTCAGTTAAATTCAACTTTATTTGTATAGCGCAATTTACAACAAAGTCATCCCAATGCTGAGGTGTATTGTCTGCGCCAATATGATATTCATTTAATGCAATACACATTTGACCTAAAGTTGAGTATTGCCTTGTCATGGTGTTTGCTTTCATAATCAAACTCATCCAGCCCTGCTGTTGGATTGTAGATTGACTTGTGAACCTTGAAAGTTGCTCCTCCCCAGGCTTATCTCTCCTCCGTTGACGGCTGTATATCAAAAACAGGGGAGTTCTTCATTTGTGGCTTTCTTTCATTATCTTGAGGCCAAAGCCTTAGACTTCACTTGTTGGTTTCAAATTTCTCGTCAGCCTATATACTGTATGTGATCACCAAGCTGGATTTCTTCAGAGTACAATGTGGCCACCAGTGTTCTCACCGGGGTTCTGCCTTTCTCCTGTTTTTGGCCTGAGAACATGATTTGACCTTCTTTGTTCTCCCAGGGATTCTGTCTCAGCCCTGGTTTTTGATTCTGCTTGTTTTAATAAACTTTGTATTATTTTGCAAGTACGTTTCAATGAAGATTCTTTTTCCACATCACCTTTTTCATCATCCACATCACCACTTGGGGAAGTCACGACAATGACGCTTATCAAAATATAACATTCATAATAAGAAAGAAAAAACCCAACAATATCCACATGAACAAGCATTTATCATCTAACAAAACATCATAAACACCATTAAAGAAACATAAACTATTATTTAATATAGCCTCCATACTCTCCAACAACATATATCTCATGACACGGCAGCACATCTGTTGTTTGTGTTGGAAACACAGAAACATGGAGAAAATGTCAACAACAACTTAGAACATCCTCAGTGAGGAGCATCCACAAAGTCAATCCTTCCTTTTGTTCCATTCACTGTAGAAAGTACCAACAATGTTCTGACCTTATCTTTGCTGAAGGTCTGGTAGCTCAGGTGTTGGTCTCCATCTTTTAAAAACTGTTGCTTTTACTCAAAAAAAAGTTTCTCTATCGTCTCTAGCGCTGTCATCCTGCCTGTAGTGTTATCCCGCCCACTAGCTAGAGAACGTAGCAACAGCGGTCACGTGATACCATATTCACTAATGCACTGTGAACTTACGTATAGCATTTAGCATAGCACGGTTACGTCCAAAGGCAGCGTAGAGAGCTGCCTTTTTACGTAAATGGTTGTCATCTTGGGGAACTGACTGTACATGCGCAAACACATAAAAACCTTTGAGAAGGGGCGTGGCCTCCTCCTGCCTTACAGCGGTTAGGAAATAGCGATGTTTAGTGAGTTGGGATATGAAAAGCACAATAATTTATTTTGAAAAATAAATTATTTATAATTATATTATAATTAAAACAAATAATCAAAATATCAATTCACCCTTGGGTAGGCACTGCCTACCTTGCCTACCCTGACTGCACGTCACTGCCAATCAACATCATTTAGACATTATTTTCGGGCTAAATCTGGTCGTCTATCTTAGCCTTGATTTAGCCCTTGTTGGACCGTCAAAATTGGTCCAATTTTAGCCCCAAGATAGTTTAATTTTACAGTCGTAGAACATGAGTTGCTATTGAATCGTCCAACTTAGTCCAGATTTAGATTTGGTCCATGTTTGTCATTGGAAATAGGACTTCTCATTTGGGGGAGGTGTCTTAACAATTTGAACTCTTTTATTTTGAGATTAAGAAGAAAAGATCTTGTAACAACTTCAGTCATACATCCCACAAACATAAAACAAGGAGGAAGCTTCCGGTGAGGTCAGAGATTAAAACCGTGTCCAGGTTTTGGTGAAGCTCGGTGACCTCAGAGCAGCAGCAGGTCTTTACGCACGCCTGCATGTCTCCACCCACTCTCTCTCCACCCGCCGCTGCGGCAGAAAAGTCTCATTTCACCCCGGCAGCTCTCAGAGGAGACCCCCCCACCCCCTCCACCAGCCCCTGAAGTCCCGGGGACGCGCAGAGGAACGAGGAGTTCAGCTCTCATGGGGATCATTTTATTTCAAAATGAGGCGACACTCGGAGAAGCTTTGGACTGAGTGTGGAGGAGGACCCCCGAACATCCTGCAGGTCTATCATCATCATCATCATCATCATCATCATCATCATCATCATCATCATCATTCCTGACCTTTAATTCAATCATTCATGTTTTGGCCCCACGTGGCTGCTGCGCGTCGGAGCCGTGCGTAAAAATCACCCAAACGCTTGAAATTCCTCCCCGACGCACAGCCTCTCCAGCGGCTCTCCACACCAGCCTCTTCCTCCTCCTCCTCCACCATGGACGTGTTCAGGAGCCGCCTGCTGGGCATCACCGTGGCCGTTGCGCACGGAGTGTTCTCGGGCTCGCTCAACATCCTGCTGAAGTTCCTCATCTCCAGTTATCACTTCGGCTTCCTGACGCTCATCCAGTTCCTGACCAGCAGCACCGCGGCGCTGACGCTGGAGACCCTGAGGCGGCTCGGGAAGGTGGACATCCCCGCGTTCAGCCTCCAGCTCTCCAAGGTGAGTCGCAGGTTCTCTGTGTGCTTTTGTGTCTGTATTATTCAATGATAAAAATTAAATAATAACTTCAAAACTTTGTTTTCACTTTAATCAAAGTTTTAAAAAAAAATGTGTTCAGACACTTTTTTTTTACTTTGAATATATATATTTTTTTATTGAAATGTTTTATTTTTTAATTGAATAATAAAGACACAAATGTACTGAAACTACTCATAATATGGCACAAAAAATACGTCTTCAATAAAAAAACTGTTTAAATGCAATTGAACATTTTTTTAATTAGATTTGTTTATTAAAATATAAATATGTTTTACATTTAGCTTCTACACATTTTCATTAGTTTCATTAATTAATTAACATCAAAATAAAACGCCTAAAATGGAAGCTAAGCCAAAAAAAGGTGTATTTTCTGTTAAATTATTTATAAATGATCTGTTACTGAAAAAAGATCAAACTTGTGCTTTTAGACTGAAGGAAAAAATAGTTTTAAAACTTAAAAAAAGCACAGTTGTCACTTTTTTTTTTTTTTTTTTTTTTGCATCAGTTAATTTTCTGCCATTGAAACTGACTGAGAATTTCAAAATAAAATACCGACGTCATAAAGAAAAAAGAAAAGGTGAAAGACGTGGCTGTTGATTGGCTGGTTGAGTGACACAGGTCAGGTGACTGAGGTCAGGTCTGACATTTCAAATTAAAAGCTGAGAGAGAAGAGGAAGTCCATTAGGTGATTGAAGTGGGAGCGATGCCAAACATACCAACACATTTTGACCCTGTGGGGTTGCCGTAGCAGCTGAAGGCTTCCTTTTAAGAGCCACAGAAATGCATGTGTGTGCTTTTTATTGTTACACAAAAATAACAAAAAAGACACAATAAAAGCAAAAATACACAGAATAACAGAAAATTAGGAATACAACAAAAATTGCCCCCGAAAAACACTCGAAATGAGAGAAAAATGCACAAAATGACTTGAATGTAAATGAGAAGAACAAAAATAAACATATACGTGCTGTGTCCTTGAATTTTGTTGTAATTGTGTTTCATTGCTTATGTTTTGTTGTGACTGTGTTTTTATGGTACCTGTAGCTGAGGAGGTTCTTCCTAGTTGTACACTGTGCTCCCCAAAGAGAACTCAGTTTAAGACCCTCTCCTTTCCACAGTGGTGACCCACAGTTCTCTCCGCTCCTGTCCTCCCATGTTATATGTGATTGTCTTTTCATGTTTCTTGGACGGGGATGTAACTGAAATGCAAATTTACCCTTGTGTGACAAATAAAGAATATCTCATCTCATAAAAACAAAAATAAACCACCATAAAAAAAAATACCACAAAAACATTCAAAATGAGAGAAAAATACATAAAATTACCTCAAAATGACAACACACAACTATTATTTTAGAATGATAAACATTGAATGGGGTCAAATTGACCCAGAGGATGATTTATATCAATATAGAATCTGTTTTTCTTTTGATGATGCACACATGACTGTGTGTGTGTGTGTGTGTGTGCAGGAGTTTGCGTCAGTGTGTGTCCTCTCCACGCTGCAGTCCACCCTGACCCTGTGGTCGCTACGGGGCCTCAGCCTTCCCATGTACGTGGTGTTCAAACGCTGCCTGCCGCTCTTCACGCTCAGCATCGGCGTGTGTGTGCTGCGGGATGGCATCCCATCAGTGGGCGTGGTGATCGCAGTCGTCATCACTACCGGAGGAGCTGCGCTGGCAGGTAGGAGCTCAAACGGGGTCCCGGGGGGCTGCAGTCCTGCTTGTGTCCCCTAACTCACTAGCTTTGCACACACATTTATTCATGTCTGTAGAAAAGAAGCTGTGCAGCTTTGTAATCAGAAATAATTACCTTTAATGTGACTCAAAATGACAAAAAAATGTTCTCCAACAATACACAGAACATCAAAAATATACAAGATGACAGACAAATTCCACAAAATGACTCAAAAAACAATAAAAATGAGAGAAATGTACACAAAATGACAAAAAAAATACACGCAAAATGACCTTAAAAAACGCACGAAATGATAAAAACACTCAAAATGACATAGAAAACACACAACATGACAAACCAATGCACACAATGACAACAAAATCAGTGAAAATGAGAGAAAAGTACACAAAATGACCTAAAAAAACATAATATAACAACAAAAACTCTCAAAATTAGAGAAATGTACACAAAAACACTTCAAAAATCCACAACATGAGTCCATAAACACACAAAATGAGAGAAAATGACTACAAAAACCCTCAAAATGACATACTAGTGCATAAAATCACTCTAAACACACAAAATGAGAACTAAAACATATAATACATTTAAAACAGAAAGGGGGAGGGGCTTCAGGACTAGACATGTATGCGCTCTGAGCTGTGTGTAAATGATCTGTGGTTTTGTTCTTCCATTTATTGCACATAAAGCTCCTGCAGGATGGATCAATGATGGCTGATATAATTCCATAGGGTTTGTCATAAATAACCTGCTGCTGTGTGTTTAACCATGACATTCATGTCTTTAATCATCCATCCCAGCGGTAGACTCCATCCCTCCATCAACGCAAACCATCCTGGAGTCATAAACACTGAGTGGGAGAGAAAAGCAGCAGTTAAATTATTCCCTGAATCACTGAGGTCCTGCTGTTTTTCAGGGCTTTAAACGCCACTCTGGGACGTCTAATGGACAACTTCATCATCCCGCCTCTAATCCCACTTATAATTAGCTCCTTTCTCCTAGAAAAATGAATATTCGGAGCATCTCTGCTGGATTAATTGAGTGAGATAATGGCATGCTGTCGATATTTAGTGCGGAGTGGATCAGGAGTCACGAGCTTTCCTTATCAGCAGTGATTTCATTGGTCCGTATTAATTACCACACACTGAATTCAGCTTCACAACAGCACCAGATCTCACCTGTTTCTACACAAACACACAAAGAAACAAGAGATTAAAACTTTGTCATCATTGGCCTGAAATATACAAACCTCCACATTAATAAGCAGGCATGTGACTTATAGGAGGGTGAGACTTATTTGTCGGCCAACAGACAAAGAGACAAATGCGCAAAATTACCCCAAAAACGTACAAAATGACAGGTAAATGACTCCAAAAACACATAAAATAACGTCAAAAACACACAAAATCACACCAAAAACACTCAAAACGAGAGAAACGTACACAACATTCACAAAATGACTCCAGTGACATACAAAATGACAACAAAAACACTCAAAATGAGAGAAAAGTACACAAAATGACACTAAAAAACACACAAAATGACAACAAAAACACAGAAATTACAACTTAAACGCTGTAAAGCAGAGAAAAGTACTCAAAATGCCCAAAAATACTTCAAAAATACACAAAATGTCATGAAAAACACACAAAATGACAGACAAATGCACAAAATGACACCACAAAAACACGAAATGCACAAAATTACTTCAAACACAGAAAATAACATAAATGTGAGCGAACGTGGCTCAGGTGGTAGTGGGTCGTCTTCTGATCGAGAGGTTGGGGGTTTGATCCCAGTACCTGACTATGTGTCGAAGTGTCCTTGGTCAAGACACTGAACCCTAAGTTGCTCCCAGTG
Organism: Gouania willdenowi; assembly: GCF_900634775.1. NCBI lineage: Eukaryota > Metazoa > Chordata > Actinopteri > Blenniiformes > Gobiesocidae > Gouania > Gouania willdenowi. Next base: position 2,657,025 of record NW_021144848.1, read on the forward strand.
GTCGACTAGCGCCTTGCATGTCAGTCCTGTCCCACTGGTGTGTGAATGTGAGAGTGATTGGGTGAATGAGCTGATATGTAAAGCGCTTTGGGACTGTTTAGTGTGGTGATAAAGCTCTATATAAATCAAGTCCATTTACCATTTTTTTTACCATAAAACACACACAAAAAAGAGTGGTATTCCATAAAGCTGGTTATGTTCAAACTCTGAGTATGTTCCGGCTCAAATGAGGAAAACTCTGAGTTTCCCATTCCAATACACGAGGAATGTTCTCATCTGAGTCTGTTACTATAGCAACATTGTCCAACTAAACCTGCTCACTGGCAGTTTTATCAAAGAAACCCTGGGTTTCTGCCTGGCTCCGCCCACCTGAACACCATTTCTCAAGGAACATTTTTTTTTACTTTAACTTGACACTTTTCTCTGAAACACATTAGTAACATCACACACCACAGACGCTCACATCATTACTAATGTTGTGTTGCTTTACTTTTTTTTTTTTGATAAAGTGATGAAGCGTCCAAAAAGCTCAACTAATCACGGGTGATTTAAGCCACTATAGTCACTGAAGGTGTGTTCAGTGTGAACATGATCATATTCCTCAAACACCCATCAGGGTGAATAAATCACTCTCTTCAGGGTGGTTACCATGGTAGTTCGTGTAACCTTTGATCCATTGATGATGGCTTTTTATTGCGTGGGTGCACGTAAATAACTTAAGGTTTACATTCTCAGGGTTGATTGACCCACTTCATAACAGCTGTAATGAATCAGATACCCAGAGTTTCCCATCGTGGGGTATGTTGACCCAGAGTTTATAAATAGACTCAGAGTTTGTTAAACCTCCTTTATGGAACACACCTCAGGTGCACTGAGACACACACACTGAAAGCCTGTTTACCTCAGACCGGTCTGATCCCCTAAGGCTGCACGCGTTCAGCTCAAAACAAAATCCTGATTTTTTTTACTTTCAAAACTAACCCCCCCCCCTTTAAAAAAAACCCCTCTGGATTAAATTATTTAAAGTATTTTCTTTTAATTAAAAAAGTGAAAACAAATTTCTATATTGGGAATAAAGTGCAACTGCAAAGCTTTAACAAACAATTTTAAATCCTCTGTGGTATTGATAAAATAAAACCTGCCCAATCAAATATGAGGGATTTTTAAAAAGAGAAACTAGCATTAGAAAAAAACTGACATTAAAGAAGCTCAAACAAAATTAACATTTTAAAAAGAAGAGGTTGTAGCGGGGGTCTGTCACTTTAAACGTGTTTGTAAAGGGACCATGTCTTTGTGGGATGTTGAGCAAGTCCCTTAACCCCGAACTGCTCCCCAGGGATGGGTTAAAATACAGAGGACAAATTTCATATATGTGTAACAACATATATCTACCTATAAAAGCAAGGGACGTCTGTGTGTGCGTGTGTGTGTGTGTGTGGAGCAAATATCTCCCCTACGCAGTGCGAGTTCGACCTGAAACTTGGTCAAAGGCTTCCAAATACCCCAAGTGTGTGCATCTGTTGTTTTGGAGTAATTTGGTCATTTCAAAATGTTTATTTTAATTTTGTTTCACTTCTGGACGGCCAGAAGAAATGAAACCTATTCAGCTATTGACCTCAGGGTGTGAGGGGGCGCTAGCGCACCGTCTATATCTATTTCACTGCACAGCTCCTCACCCGAGCAAGAGTCACGTGTGCATCCAGAGCCAATCGCTGCACACACAGCAAAGCAGACGCGTACTGTAAACACACGAGTGAGAGAGAAGAAGATAGTTTAGACCGAAACACGGAGCTCTCTGAATAGATCATTTGAAACCGTCAGCCACTGGTGAGTCTTTTACAGACAACTTTCCTAACCCGTTCAATACTCCATCAAAGGTAAAAAATGATTTTTGTTTTTAAAATAAGAGCCGAATTGTAGATAATACTTTAATTTACTTACTCACTCATGTAGTTTGGAGCTTTATGTTTTGTTTTGCTCAGTTTTGTTGTTTTTCTGATTGGCGCTACAATGTCTATGGAGTTTGGTTATCAGCGTCTCAAACATTTCCCGGGAGCACACACACAAGGTATTTATTTATTTATAATAAAAATATACTAAATGAGTAAAATAAAACAAAAAACTAAACAATATTTATACAAAAAGTACTCAAATTGACTCCAGAATCACTCTATAATGGCAACCAAAAACACTTACACAAAAAATGTACAAAAAGACAACTGAAAGATAAAAAACACACAAAATGACTAAAAAAAACATACATTACAGAAAAATACACCAAACAACAAAAACATAAAAATGACTCAATACTCAAAACTAAATATTTATACAAAAAATACGAAAAATGACAACAGAATCACACTCAACAAAAAACTATAATTATACAAAAACACAACAGAAAGATACAAAAATACACATAATGACTCCAAAAAACATACATTACAGAAAAATACACCAAACAAAAAATATAAAAGTGAGTAAAAAAAAAAACAATGTCTCATAGAATTAAACCAGATAATTCACACACTATTTTACTTTGCAACCACAAATATACACCTTTAAAACACTACAGAGTACAGAGTATGTAAACCTCTTTGTACATCCAACCTTCAAACACATACTTATTTGGCCATAATTAACTCTTTTTAAGCTCCCACATGAATGCATACTTCCGACGGGCACTTAACTAGTATGACCAATAAAGACAATAAGCCCAATTCATTGTAATTAATTTCCATTTTATATTGATTAACCGTGCAGCCTTAGTTCCCCAAACCCTTTGACCAAATAAATCCTGTGACCACATCTGACCAGCAACCCTAAAGCTGGACTCCATCTCATTCATGAAATGGAATTATATATTTTGAAAGTGAAACTCTTGAGCATCTTCTTCCCACGTTCCTCTATAGGTGCAGGCGACCTCACCGGCGATCCTTTCGGTTACGTCACCGGTGTTTTGGCCGTTATCGTCCACGCCTCCTACCTGGTTCTGATTCAGAAAACCTGCCACGACAGCGAGCACGGGCCGCTCACCGCACAGTACTGCATCGCCATCATGGCGTCACCGGTGAGCATCTTTGTCCTCGTCATCGTCCAGCAACCCCACCACCCCAAGCAGGTTTTGATGCCAAGCTGGCATCATTAAGGGTTTTGAGAAATTCAAGATGTCTGCCAAAAATACCCAAACCTATTGGGTTTTCAAGGTCATGGAATTAATTTTGTAGGTAATCATTTTTATTGAGTTATCTTCAGTCATAAACTATTTTGGTATGGGAGGAAATTTGAGTTCATGAACACAGTATGTTTTACAACTTTACAAATTTACCTTTACTGAGTAAACGACATTTACATGGCAACATAACAGAAGAACACAATTTCCAACCAGAAAGTCAAACAATCTCCTCGTATGTAATTCCTATGACGTTTTTATTGTCAGAAATCAATTCCTTGATCCCAAGAACCCTATATTTGATATATTGAATGACAAAATCGGTTTAGAATTGACCAAATTATGGCCAATTATAGGTTTGTGTATTTTCGGCGGCCATCTTGAATTTCTCAAAACTCTTAATGATGCCAGCTTGGCATCGTCCAAATCCCAATTCTATGGAACTTCCTCCACCAGAATCAGTCATAACCTACTTGGGAGATCTTTTAGCAACCAAACTATCAGCCCGTCTTTCTGTTTTCTTCGTGATTGTTGGAGTTTAGAAGTCTGTAAAACTTTTGGTGACTTTTTTGAGATCTCTCGTTCTCTGTGTTCAGGTGCTGCTCCTCTGCTCCTTCATCTCCATGGACGCCATCAACATGTGGTCGTACGAAGGCTGGAAGGATCCGCACATCACCACCATCTTCGTCTTCTGCATCTTCATTGGCTGTGCCATGAACTTCACCACGCTGCACTGCACCTACATCAACTCAGCCGTCACCACCAGCTTCGTCGGCGTGGTGAAGAGCATCGCCACCATTACCGTCGGCATGTTGGCGTTCAGCGACGTGGCGCCCACCGGGCTGTTCATCGGCGGCGTGGTGGTGAACACCGTCGGGTCCGTCACCTACTGCGTGGTCAAGTACTTCGAGACCAAGAAGAAGAGCACGTATGAGGACCTGGAGGAGGCGGGGAAGGACGGAGAAGGGATTCCTGGAGAGAAGCCTCCTCTGAACGGGAACGGGCCGTGCACGGGGATACCGGAGACGGACGGTGACGGACTGCAGGGGGCGCCCACGGATCCCCAGCTAACCAACGGAGAGCTGTGGACAGGAAACGGGCCGCAGCAAGGAGGCGTGAACCCTCGGGTCATGACGGAAAAAGAAATGCTGGAGATGCAGAGGGAGCACCTTCACAGGGAGAGTGCCCCCTGCGGACAGTCGGCCAGCGACAGCTACGTCGGTGTGTGGAGGTCCATCAGACATCTGCGGTTCCTGAAGAAGGAGCCGCTGGTGGAGAACATGGAGCAGCAGAGTCCGTGAGCGACATCCCAGACATCCGATGAGAAGAAGACCACCTGCTGGACACGGCAGAGACCGACTGGAACGTCCTCCTGGAACCTCTTTGTTCTGCTGAATGTGGGAAGAGGTTCCCGGGGGAAGAAGAAGAAGAAGAAGCAGACGGCTCCGGGCCGCCGGTACAACGCATGATTAGGGTTTGCATCCCCCTGCTGACGGTCCAAGCAGGACCAAAACTAAGTGCATCTTGTTCTAAAAAGTGGAATCACGTAAAAATCAGGGAACGAGCGGAAACCAGTTTTCGTCCACGTGTTGAAACGTGCGCAAGTTCTTGCTGAGCACGCACTGTTTGCCTGTTACTCTTCACGTGTTTGTCATTTGTGTTTTTCCCTTCGTGGTAGTTTGGCGTTGAACTGACAACCTTTTTATCTCCTTCTTCCTCCTTCTCTGGGAACACTTTTGCTTGTCTGTGTCGTATCACTGCAACACTTATCAATAGGGTCGTTCCATGTCATTTCGAGAAATTTACAAATGAACAGTAAATGATTATAAGAGCCTAGCTACAATGACCTCATGTAAAAGATTTTCAATATCGGCGAGAGGTGAAATAAACCAATGTTGGGGTTTCAAACTAAAAATGAAGAAGTCGCAGAAAGAAAAATGGTTTTATATCCCAAGAAAGAGTAACATTTATACTATCAATTTAACAGAGATCAGATTTTTCTTACATGCAGATATGAGCCAAAGAAATTAATTAAAAAAAATATTTTGTTCATATTTCCAGAGTGTGTGAGCCTAGAACCAATGCATATCTGTGACTAATCATTAGTGATGTGAACAGTCTATGTTCATAGCTCTATGCTGATCACATTACAGGGAGCTGAGACATATGCTAAGTAGTTTACTGAAGACCCAAACATGTTCCAGACCCAAACACACACTGACTTTGTGACTATTTAGAGGAGCTGACATGTCCACCAGATATATAGGATGTATAGCAGATCTGTTTATATATTCTGAGAGAGTGGGTGGAGCTTATTACTATTCCATATTTACCTTTCCTATCTAGTGTAGTATGGGGCGCTGACTGTAAAGTTGCGCATGGTAAAATAAATAGCAACTTTTTGCAACATTTAAAAAACGTATGTTAATTTTTTAACGTTACTTTTGTCCAGATTTGAAACAATATTTTTGAAATTTGTTATATTTTCCTTCTCGTGAAAATATAATGTCAATGTTAAATCTCTATGTTACATTTTTGAATGTTGAATATTAAATCTAAATCTAAATGTTAAATTAGCTTGTGTTTTGGTACTTCTGGTGATTTAGCTAAATATTTAGTTTCACCCTTAACATTTAAGATTTAGATTTAACATTTAGCTTTTAGGTATGGAATTTATATTTAGATTTAACATTTATATTTAAATGTAACATTTATATTTAAATGTAACATTTATATTTAAATGTAACATTTATATTTAATATTTCACATTTAGATTTAACATTGGCACTATTATTTAGGAGACAAAAACTCTCAAATATTGCTGTAAATCTGGTCAAAAATCAAATTAAAAATGCAGATATGTATTTTAAACATTGTTTGATGCTAAATGTTGATGTTTATTTTAGAATGTGCAACTTCACAATCGGCGTCCCATGAGATATTAGAAGCTGAAAATGGAAGAAAAATAAGGACACCGAAAATCAACAACACCCCCCCAACAACTAAATTGTCCTTATCTCAAAGATTATTCATCCCATCAAAGTAAAAATGTACAATGTGACTATTGAACAATCACGGAATAATTGGTAAAAATGTCAGTATTGGGCCATTTGTGATATGACGTGTACTGACCCTATAGAGACGATGGGATTGACAGCAGTGCCAGGAGTAACTCAAGTGTCAGTGATTCACAAAAGTCAAAGACTAGTTTTTATCCTTTAAAAACACTTTCCTGTATCCCTTCATTTTTCCAAAACAATCTTTGTTGTTTACAGACAATTCTCACATCTTAACCTCCAAGTGGGTTTAAAAGTGAGACGCTTTAAGAGCCAATCAGAGACTTTATCCCATCACAGATTGTTCATAACATGTTAAGGTTTCATTTATACTTTTTTCAGGAAAATTGCTTTGCTCTCCTGACATGTTTCGACTGCCAGCTGCCAGTCTTCCTCAGAGGCGTCTGCTGATCGCTTTGATGTGTTCTTATGACTTCTTTCTGAGCGTGTCCAACTTGACAGTTCTCTCAGGCTGACCACATTAAGGGGTTAAAATAAGTAAAACATGATTCATTTATTTTACTTTCAACACTAAACATCTTTTTAACAACTTCAGATCCAACAATAGATATAAAGGTTTTGTTTTTTGTAAGTTTCTTATTAATGTTTTTGGGTCAATGATTTGACACCTAAATATTCTTTTAGTTTTAACAAGGTTTAAATGCATAAAAATATACCATATGTGTAGTAATTAAGTATATATTTACGCTCACTTTGATTTTATTTGATTTTTTTAATTACTTATCTGTAATTTATTCTGTTATTTAAAGTGTCAAAATATCATGTGGTGTGTCTGTCTGGCCATGAAAAATTACTCTAAATCTATTCAAATGTTTTTCCTGCCCTGTTTTATTTCTATTATAGTCCTGTATATCATTTCAAAGTATTTCTATTTTTATTTCCATCGTAATATTCATGCAAACCTTGCCCGATGATGAACATATTATGAAATGTCAAGCAGTGAAATCCTTATACTGTACGTCATTGACCATTTTATGCCGTTTTTGTCATGAGAACACCTGATTTTTATGGGAAAAACACAAAATATGCATTAATGCAATTAAGTCTTAGTTGCAAAGTTGAATATTTGAGATGACGTTATTGCAGCCTTAAACTGGCCAATGATTCATAACAACACAAAAGTGTTAAAATGTCTCATTTTAACACTTCAAATGTTTTTCAGATCGAACCATATACAATAAGTTTCGGGGTATTTTTAAGTATTGTCTAATTGTTATAAATCACTCACAGTCATGTAATGTCTCTGATGTGCAGCACGTCACTGAGAGTTGGTTTTATCTGCAGAAAAAAAGGAGAACGCCACCTCTTCGGACGCCATCTTACTCAGGACTAGCTACGCGTAGCAGCCAATTCATTAGCGTTTGCTAATTCAAACCTTAGGAGAAGGAGAGGTATCGAGGTCTTTGTTGGAGAGTCAAAGCTCTTTTTTGTCTCTTTTGACAGAAACGGAAAGTGAAAATTAGTGCTTGTGTGACGTCCAGTGTCATTATTTGTTTTTACTGTTATTACTTTATTTGTGCATTGGCTTTTTTTTGTTGTTGTTGTGTGTCATTGTGAATCAACAAGAACGCTGGAGTTTTGGAGACAGATGTGTCCATAAAATGATAAAAAAAAACTGTTATAATGATATACCAGTGTTCAAAGAGCATGTTTGGCCAATGAGGCTCTCCTTTCCTTCAGGTTATACTTACCCACACTTTCTAATGAAATCAGTCAAAATCAGCCTCTGGACGTCTGACTCACTCTCATCCACCAGTTGTTGACCAGATGTTTCAGACAAACATTTAGAAAACAGGAATTGCCTCTTCATTGGAGATTGTTGGTACCCATGTAGCTAGCCTAGCCTCTGCCTGTTCAGCTAAAACTTCAAATAGTCTGGCAAAAATATGTTCACTTCTGGAAGAAAGCATGGAAATGTGTATTTGGGTGTTTTTTTTAGTATGCTGAATCCATTTTTAATGATCTCCATGCTGGCAAACCAATGGTTCCCACTCAAAACCAAGAAATCCAAGATGGTCGCCATCCCTATTGCCAATTTGGATATTTTGTCATAACTTTGGCTCTATTTGACATAGAAACATGATCTCAGGAGCAAATGGTTTCCAGGGTCAATAATTGAATAATGCATCATAAAGTATCATAAATTATAAATTGTGCTTGGAGCAAGATCCAAGATGGCTGCCATCCAAATTGAGAATTTTAATCTTACAATAACTTTGGATCTGTTTGACGTAGAAACGTGATCTTTGTGGCAAAATGTAGGTTTTTGTGGACAAGGATAGTCCATCTAACAGAACCGAAGTTAGAGTTCAGATTAAAATTTGCAATATAGATGGAGGCCATCTTGGATCTTGCTCTGAGCTCAATGTACGGTACTTTAAGATATATTATTGAATTCCTTGAGCCTGAAAACCTATAATTCACTGCTAAGATCATGCTTCTATGTCAAAAAGAGCCAAAGTTTTGACAAAATATCCAAATTCGCAATACATCATCTTGGATTTCTTGATTTTAAGTGGGAACTAATGGTTTGGATCCCATTAAAAATGAGTTCAGCATACTCAAAAACCTCCATGCACACGTTCATGCCTTCTTCCAGAAGTGAACATCTTAGCCTAATATTGCTACATATCTGCTGAGCTAAAAAGGATAACCTTACGTTAGAGATCAGACATTTTGAGTGAATCGTTTTTCACAGTGAATATTTCTATAATTAGCACTATTTTAGCTTAGCCCCATTTAACTAACAACCCTAAACATTATGATGCTATTTAATCTTTGTTTTACCTATGTGATTGGCCTAGCTTAGCAAAAAAGGCGCATTGAGTTAGCTTGGCCATGTTCAGCTATAGGCTAACCACAAAATTACACACTCAAGTTAAATATATTAAGTTTTCACTGTCTGAAGGTAATTGTGTGTTTAATGGCAGATATTTAGGTGCCTTACATCTTAGATAACATTATGGGATTAGCAGAGACAAAAGAGTGCCCTATGTTGCCTAGCTACAGTAAAACATCCTAATGACAACCTTAAGTTAAAGATATATTTATTTTTTTTGTGTAAAGTGACTGGACAAAATGATAACCATGATATAAGATATTAAAATTTTAGTGTCTAAAAAAAACCAAAGCAAAGTAATTTTTTTTAAATATAACATATCTTGGTGACAACGTAGCGTAACTAGCTAGCTATAAAATGGTAACCCAACGTTTATATGAAATTCTCAATGCATAAACTGACTGGTGAAACTAGAATCCTCTTTAGCAGCATATATTTTTGTACATTAAATCTGTTACGCACATGATTAGCCTAGCCAAAAGATAGCATTTTGTTCACTTGAACTCCTCCTAGCTAAAATCACAAAATGATCAATGTCCAGAATCACTGTGGTTTAACAGGATGTTAGCGTAGGCCCATTAGGATAAATCTACAGATAACAACCTTTAGATAAAGATAATTAGTTTTCAGAGTCTATAAGTGACTATGATCAAACAGGAATCCACTTTAGCAGCAGATATTTAGATAAAAGTGATTAGCCTAGCCAAAAGAGAGCACTCCTTTAACCATGCTCAGCTAAAACTACAATAAAGTTAAACATAAATGATTTTCATGGATTATTCACGTGGCTAAATCTTGATTTTTGATGAAAGGCGGCAACGAAAAGTGATGATTTCTTGATCTGTTACTTTCATGAACAATTGTTCTTTTTAAAGAAACACAGTTTTAACATTGCACACTTCACAACCAGGAAAGTAAAATATAAACATGAGTTATTTGTTCTATCATTAAGCTTTCCAGATTCTACTCAGAGTCCATCTGAATATGATAAAAACCTCATTTCACACACGTGGCAATAATCTCTCCTGATCCAACGTTGGTTTTACTCACAAAGAAAAAGGCCTGGGGCATCATGAATCACACGGAGATAAAAACCTGTCAGCTCCCTCCATTGACCACTATCGATTTCTCTCCAAACTTAGATTAGCGGCACAGAGATAGAGTCTTGATGTTGGCCCTGAGCTCGCCTTGGACGTCTTCTCTAGGATTAACACATGAGATGAAGACAGATGTAGTCGCAGCATGACGTGTGAACTGTTTGTTGTGTCCGAAGGGTTTCGGGGGAAGGGTGGGGGGTCGGGGGGTCGATAATGAATCGAGCGCCACCAGAAGAGCTTGACTTCGGCTTGGAAATGCTGTCACTTTTATGTTTACGTGTAAAAATGAAAAGCCTGAATGTATCTGAGATGTTTACTGTTTACAATGTATAAAAACAAGAGTGTGATAATCATTGTATAGATGTGGTAAATGGCTCGTGAGGGGATGGGGTTGGGGGTGGTGGTGGGGGGGGGAGCAGCTAACATTAAATAATGCTCGGTTTTTAAAGTCTTCCATTTTATTTCTTGTACAGCTTATTGTGAAACTTCATTTTCAACATTAAAAAGGTATTGATACAAAAAAAGTCAAGTGGAATTGTTTTCTACTATTTCAGTGCACACATTTACAGACGGTCAGTGAATGTTTCACACACAATTAGGAATGTAACGATTAATCGTAAGGCAGTTAAAAATCGATTCATAGGTATCACGAGTGACATCGATACTTTGAAAATGGAATCGCAGTACTTTTTATAAACAGCAGAGGACGCTATATATATTTATCCCTTCTCTTGTCCAGCAGTGTACGGCGGGTGGAATCTACTACTATTTTCTTTCTGGCCGCCTTCTACTCTTACATGTTAATGTTACATGTTAATAAATGATTCCTTACCCCTTTAGCACCGAAAGAATATCTGGAATATTACGTGAATATCTGGAAAAGTCACGTTTTTCTATTAGCTCTCTCTGCTAGCATAGCATCTCTTCTTCACTGCAAGAATTTCTGCATGGCAACCGACCACTGGGTTACTAGCGCTCTCTGCTGGTGTAAAACAAATATCTGAAGTAAATCAGTGCAATGACGTTTTTTTTTTTTGTTTTTTTTTAAGTCCAATTGTTAAGACACAAAATACATTTTCAGTTGCACTTTTAGAAAGAAAAAGAACTATTATGCAGTTTTGCATTGTTTACTATAGAATCAGAATTTAAATTAATAGGCTTCTTCTTCATTTGTATTATTCCTTTATTTATTTCATTCAAGATTTATTTTTAGTTAAATTGCATTTTTTTGAATAGTTTATCAAGGGATTCTTTTGACAATGAAAAACAAAAGTAAAATAATACAGTAATAATACAGGAATATTTTTCAGTCATCATTTGTCTACAGTTTCATTTTATAAAATAAATCGTGAGAGAATCGTATCGTGAACCCAGTATCATGAATCGAATCGTATCGGGAGTTGAGTGAATCGTTACATCACTACACACAATGCATAAAGTCGCTACCAGGAGCTGTTATAATGCTTATATGCTGAAGCTAATGTTGCGCACTAAGTTTAGCATTATCTCACAGATGCTACTGCAGAGCTAAAGGATTACTACTATCTTCTAAATTTGTGAACGACAGTATGAAGTATGCGGCAGCTGAAGAAGTTCAGTCTGCCAACAAAGATGATGGTGAACTTCTACAGCTCCATCATCCAGTCCATCCTCTGCTCCTCCATCACCATCTGGTACGCTGCAGCTACGGCCAAGGACAAGGCCAGACTGCAGCGTATCTACCACTCTGCAGAGAAGGTCATCGGCTGCAATCTGCCCTCCCTCCAGGACCTGTACGCCTCCAGGATTTTGAGGCGTGCAGGAAAGATTGTGGCCGACCCCTCCCACCCCGGTCATAAACTGTTTCAATCTCTCCCTTCTGGAAGGAGGTTTCGGTCCCTCAGGACCAGAACCTCCAGACACAAAAACAGCTTCTTTCCCTCTGCCACCATCCACATGAACACACCCCAAGTCACCCACTGTTTGTTTTGTGCACCAACTACCAAGACAAATTCCTTGTACTGTCCTTAAAACTGTACATGGCCATTAAAAACATTTCTGATTCTGATTCTGATGAGTATGAGCTAAACTAGACAATGCTATGTGTTCTCCAGTCCACCAGGGGGCAGAGTGGTCTATTTAGTAACTATGTTTTTGGTAAAGAGATAAAAAGTTTTACATACCACATGATGCATTTTAATCTGATGATAAATTTGTGAACTTGGCCGAAGCATTTTCACCTCATTGTACTTTTAGGCAAGAAAATTCTCTGTGATGATAAAATCTTACAAAATCTTAATTTATTCCAAATGTTTTGACAAAGTAAATGCTATTATAGGTCATTGTGTAAAAGGTGATTTTTTTTGTTTTTGTAGATTATAAATAAGATCAAAGTGATCATTAATCAACAATAATTCTATTTCGATGGGATGATTTATGTTGCCACCGCTCCTGCATAGATAGGTGCAACCACAGGTGTAGATATGACACGCCCTGTACAGTAAGTCGTACAGTTGAAACAATGAAACTGGGAATAACTTCATATTCTAACGTTTTTTTAATTTTTAAATTTAATCAAATGTTCTGTATCAATAGCACATATTTTGACTTTGACAATAAAGTAAACTGCATGAAAAAGAGATGAGAAATGAGTAAGTTAGGATTTATTTTCAATGTTGTACAGTATATGCTTTGCCTTTTAATGGGAAAGTTGCCCTGACCAAGATGGCCGCCCTGTAGGGCACTTTGCTTTATGGGCTACTACAGCACACTGAGGTATTTAGTCTTCTATAAGTTATCTATGGGTGCAACACACAGCACGTCCTGTGTCTTTACTTCCTGTGTCTTTACTTCCTGTCACTTTACTTCCTGTCTCCTTACTTCCTGTCTCTGCACCAGCAACACTTAAGGTGGACAGCTGCTGAGATGTTCTTCTCTGAAAGGTATTGAAGTTACATTAGATTACCTGCTGCTCTCCTTGATTACAATGAGGTCGACATTATGTTTAGCATCAGTTGTTTTGTCATTTTTTGTCACGTAATCCTCGAGTCTTTGATTTTACATTTTAACGTTTTCCCAAATTCCCTTTTACAGTTTACTCATTTCTGCACGTCATGTTACACATTTCCTGTATTGACATTTGTTCAGTGATATTTTGAATGTCTGTATATTAGGGTGAACATCATTTTATTTCCTAAAACCTCGACATACTCAAAGTACTGGACTCTAGCTTGTAACGGCAAAATACAGTTTATTAAATGAATACGTTTTTATTGTCCATAAGGTTTAAACATTGTTTTCTTTCTTAATAACAAATGTGGTGACAAGTCAATCGCCTTTATTATGTATTTATCTGTCCTTTAAATATCTCATATATTATAAACCTTCATGAAATTTCTCAATCATTGAAATAATGAAAAACTTCTCCTTCTTGACATTAAAACTATAACAAACAAAAAAAGGCTTTTACAGAACATTAAATAGTCATTAAATATACACTTCATTCCTATAGGATACGTTTCTCTGAGCCTCCATGAAGGTTTTATCATCAGGAGGGTTTTTCTGCTAATATTTTTAAATAAAATCCATCAGTTTGGTCTCTTTCAGTTTTTCTCTTTTCTCTAAAACAAAGCGGTATCGTTTATGATTCCATCACATCTGGAATTTATCCAATAGAGCAGTGGTTGTGTGTTGTTTTAAATTTAAAGAATAGATTTGTTACTGTTTAGCTTTTTCTTTTTCTTTTTTATCAATTTCTAGACATTTTAGGGGACCCCATTTAAATTCCCACATGGGGTCACAACCCTAAGGTTGAAAAACACTGATTTAATGCCCCCAGAATAGATTTATTTCTATACTTTTTTTAATCATTTCTGGTCATCTGCTGCTGCAATGTGAGACCAAGACTGACTTTGTATTTTTATTTCATGTTCTAATCAATATTATTTCCATCATCATTATTATTATTATCATTTTTAACTAAAAAAGACAAAACATTATAAAACAATTTCTTTTCATGCCCACATTTGTTAATTTCTCTCTCTCTCTCTCTCTCTCTCTCTCTCTCAAATTCAAATTCAAAACAGCTTTATTGACATGAGAAAACAGGTAAACATTGCCAAAGCAAGTGTGAGAATCATGTACACACGAAAAGATGAAATGTTCTAAAATTTGTGCAAAACAATAAGATTAAAATAAATAGTAAAATAGGCTTTCACTATATATACTGTATATAGAACACAATTTACAATTTAGTTATACATGTTGTGAAAGTCGCGGTTATGTACAGAATTTTACATATATTGATATACACACACATATGCGCCCGGTTATACAAGCACATACATACATACATATATATATATATATATATATATATATATATACATATACAGTACATGTACACAAACACCTACATATGTATATATTCATACATGTATGGGCAGACTATTGATATACTATAATGTAATGGGACTGTAGGGTCTATGGGGGCTGGAGGTCGTTAGAGTTCCTTTTCCTGTCACACCAGTCAATGAATCTGCTGTGTTTCCATATTGATGGACTTCTCTGAGCAGGTAGGAGAGTTTGTGGATGTCAGACAGGTTCTGAAAGTCTTTGTGGGTGTGTGTGATCAGTAAGTGTCTCTGAGGTCCTGGTAGCTGGAGCAGGAGGTGAGGAAGTGCAGCTCGGTCTCCACCTGGTCCTGGGTGCAGTGGGTTCAGTCTGGTTGGGGTTCTGTATGGAGGTTCTGCTTGAGTCCTAGAACCAGCTGGCTGAGAGGACATCCGTCTATGTTCTGTGTGTAGGTGAGGGCTTTTTGGTGGAGAGCGCTGGGCTCACTTTCCTTGAGGTGCTCATAAAATTTGATTGCTCTCTTCTGGATTTGAATAATTACAGGGTATTGTCCTAATTCTGCTCTGCATGTATTGTTTGGTGTTTTTCGCTGGACACGGAGGATGGATTTGCAAATTCTGCAAATTCTCTCTCTCTCTCTCTCTCTCTCTCTCTCTCAAATATGGTCTTGTAAATTAACGAGTTCCCGAGATGCGTTCAGGGTTCCTGGGAAACCAGGAGATTATAGAATCATCCGGACAAGTCGTAAAAGAGGACATGTCTGGGTAAATCTGAACGTACGGATATTCTACTGTATGTGTATGAGCTAAAGTAACCAATGCAATGAGTTCCACAGTCCAGTAGGGGGCAGAGTGGAGTGTTTTTGGTCACTATTTTGTGGTATAGATCTTAATAAATATATTTCTATCATACACTGTTATATGAATAACACTGATAATGAGTTCAAAGAACACAAGCACACACTCTCAGGCGTCAAGTTTTCCTAAAATCTCGAGCTCCCATCCCACGCTGTCGACTGAGGCGTTTACATTTCCGCAGACCCCGGATGTGGACGCGTCCCGCAGGGGCCTCAGGGGCCTCAGGGACACGATTAGAGGCGAGTGCTAAGGTTTGGGCTCGTTATGTCACATGAGCATCACTGCTTTAAGTCTGAGGTGGTTATGGGCGAGCACGTAAAACATGTGTGCTGTGTGTTTCTGTGTGTTATTTGTTTCAAAGTAAAATACCTTTTTTAGCTTCTTCCTCAAACATGAAAATCGCTCAGAAAAAACAGAAAGGAACTCATTTAACCCAGTGGTTCTCAAACGTTTTGGCTCTAGTCCCCCTTTCTCTTATTTCTGAATCCAAGCCCCTCTTTATGTGTTTTGCTTAGAAAACGATTTAAAAACAACTACAGAGCATAATGAGTGATAACATATGTTTTAAAGAATCTATATTTCTAAATTAGTGGAATGAAACAGTATTTAGGCTTCCTGAATATATTTATTTCTAAAGTTTCTTTCATTTACTGTCATCTCCCTCCTGACGATTCACTCAACTCCCAATACGATTAGATTCACGATACTGGGTTCACGATTCTCTCACGATTTATTTTACAAAATGGGACTGTAGACAAATGACTGAAAAATATTCCTTTATTTTTTTTGGAAAAAAACTATACTGTTTTCCTTTCATTTTTCATTGTCGAAATAATCCCTTGATAAACTATTCAAAACAATGCAATTTAACTAAAAATAAATCTTGAATGAAATAAAAATAATACAAATGAAGAAGAAGCCTATTAATTTAAATTCTGGTTCTATAGTAAACAATGCAAAACTGCATAATAGTTCTTATTCTTTTTAAAAGTGCAACTGAAAATGTATTTTGTGCCTTAACAATTGGACTTAAAAAAAAAAAAAAAAAAGAAACCAGTCTGCACTGTATTTATGTCAGATATTTGTTTTATACCAGCAGAGGGCGCTAGTAACCCAGTGGTCGGTTGGCATGCAGATATCTTGCAGTGAAGAAGAGATGCTATGCTAGCAAACAGAGCTAATAAAAAAACGTGACTTTTACAGATATTCTTTTGGTGCTAAAGGGGTAAGGAATCATTTATGAACATGTTTAAGAGTAGAAGGCGGCCAGAAAGAAAGTAGTTGCAAATTCCGCCCGCCGCCAACACTTCTGCCCTCTACTGTTTAAAAAAAGTACTGCGATTCAATTTTCACAGCATCGATGTGAACCTTGATACCTATGAATCCATTTTTAACTGCCTTACGATTAATCGTTACATCCCTATGTTTCAATCAAGATAATTTCTGTCATCATTTTGTGTCTTTTGTCGTTGTTTGTTTGGTCTTTTAGTGTTCATTATAGCTTTCTCTTATTTTGTGTCTTTTTGTTGTTGTTTTGTGAGTTGCTGGTAATATTTAGTATGATTATAATTTTTAAGTAAAAATAAACATTAAAGAAATCCATATTTTTTATGCTTTTATTTGTTAATTAGGTACCCCCTGTAGTGCCATCGCGTACCTCTAGGGGGTACACGTACTCCCATTTGAGAAACACTGATTTAACCCAACCAAGTGCGTTTACACTATTCATTATTTATATTTCTATTATTTTAATTACTGCCACTTGCTACCGTTAGCATGAAAACACTGTTGAGATGAGTTCTTTTTATCGTTATTTTTCCATATTTCATACGTTTATTTTCACAGGTAACGTGACCTCGTTTTAGCCTCACTTCATAATTAGGAGAATCCCACAATGATCTGCTTCTAGACTTTTTGATTAATTTAGACTTTTCCACATATTGTTTTATTTCTGATATTAATATGTATTTATTTTTTATATTAATATACTTTATATCAGATATGGGCAGCATGCGGCCCTCAATTTAATTATAAAAGGCCCCCAAAGTTAATGCATGAAGTCACAAAACACTACAGACAGAAAAGATAAATACACAAAAAGACAACAAAAACACACAAAGTAACTAAAAAAATACACAAGATAAGAAAAAACACACAAAACGAATTAAAGAAACACACAAAAAATTACCCAAAAGTTGCACAAGACGACTAGAAATACACAAAATAACAGACAGATGTGCAAAATCACAACAAAAATACACAAAATGACTCAAAGAAACACAACATAAAGGAAAAAAACACAAAAAGACAACAAAAATAACACAAAAATATATAAAATGTGAAAGTTGATTTTAACGGAAAGTTGCACAAGACGACTACAAATACACAAAAATAACAGAGAAATGTATGAATTGACAACAAAAATACACATAATCAAGATCAACATATAAGATTAATTACTGATTTAAAAATATATTTATAGTATATTATCATTAAATTAGTATATTATCACTCAATGTTAAAACAACCGTATTCCATAATTTCACTTTCTCAAATATCAATCTCGTTTAAATAAAATTCAGCATAAAAATATCTGATGATCAAAAAATGTCTTTGAGAGTCGCCAGAAATGTGTGAAATTGAAATATGGTTAAGATCCTAAAAGGGTTGGAAATGTATCAACAGACGCCTCTGAAGAAGACTGACAGTTGACAGTCGAAACATGTCAGGAGATCAAAGAAATTGGTGGAATTATGAAAAATATTTATCTATGAGTAAAAAACGTACAGTTAGAGAAGTATCTTATATTCTGCCTCACACACACACACACACACACACACACACACACACACACACACAGACACACACACACACACACACACACTCAGCATCACTCGTGTGTGAAATTGTCAGCCTGAAAAAGACAAGAATATTAAACAAGTGAAATAAACAGAACAACAACAATACAATAATGAACCCGTGTGTGTGTGTGTGTGTGTGTGTGTGTGTGTGCGTGTGTGTGTGCGTGTGTGTGTGCGTGTGTGTGTGTGTGTGTGTGTGTGTGTGTGTACGTGTACGTGTGTGAAGAAAAGCCCTGTAAGCGTTTTATTATTAATAAAGAATATGATGCGTCGTGGCTTTAAAGAACTAACGTTAGATTTTTAGGTTCGTAAACGTCAAAAGGATGAAAAATGTCTCCAAAGGAAAATAAACGACCAAGACGTTGGAAGAAGATTTAAAAACAGGCTGAATTTTTTATGAAGACGTTTAATGAGAAATAAAACGGTTGAATGAATGTACAGTTAAATTAATCAATTAAAAATAAATGAATGATTAAATGAAGAAATAAATACATTTTTCAGTGACTAAAATAGTGAGTGAGCAAGTGAACGGAGTTAAAAGTTAAATGAATGTATTAGAGAAATAAAAAGGATGAATAAATTAAAAAAAGTATCAACAAAATTGTTTGTTAAAAAGATTAAATAAATCAATTAGGGCTGGGACTTTGACGCGTTCATTGCGATTAATTAATTACAGTTAATTTCTTTTTTTCCAGGTAAACCCATAAAACTGATGCACAGCCCACAACACAAGAAACAGGAGAACCAGAGGAGACGTTGTTGTGATTCATGGACGTTAATTTTAGTTGAAATAAAAACAATGGAGGGAAAACTAAAGCCTAGAAGTTGTGTTTATTTTATTAATATCCACAGATATTCTAACTATTTTACACTGTTCAGTTTATACGTCTCTAGAATGTTCTGGACTAAGTGATGTTTTTTTATTTTAATACAAAAACACATTTGTTTTAGAAATTTTACCAAAAATCCAAAAAAGCATAAAAATATTAGTTAAATGTAAGTTAGTTTTTTGTGAACAATGCAATCATAATATTCTTTATTCATATTACACATTATGTTTCATTGATTCAGTTATAAACCAAAATACATTTAAACTGGAAAAACGTTGCTTCTCGTGTCAAACCGTTAATTTTGTTTATTGAGATTATTTCATTACAAAGTCTCTGATTTATTAGAATGTTTTAATCTATTCCCACCATTAAATAAATAAATGAAGAAAAGTGAGTAAATGATAAACGCAAACATTAACGTTCATCATGAGCTTTTCTAGGAACCTCAGAGTCTGACATGTGACGCCCAGTCTGCCTCATCACATCATCACCTCCTGTGTTACAGAGAAACATTGGAAATCGACACAGCCGGTGTGTGTGTGTGTGTGTGTGTGTGTGTGTGTGTGTGTGTGTGTGTGTGTGTGTGTGTGTCTTTGTCCACAGTTTGTTCATTACGAGCAACAGCAGCAGATAAAACATCTCCATCAGTCCAGACACACACCATCAGCTGGGCAGTGAGCTGTGAGTGGATCTATATACAGACAACATCATTACACACATAATGATAGAACACACACACACACACACAGAGGGACTCTATAGGGACAGACAGTTACTACACAGCAGTGCTATAGACAATGAACTAACTGTTTATGGGTCCCCTGTGTCCAGGCTTCTCCAGGTTCTGGGTCATTTAAATCCTGGATCATCTGAGTCCTGGCCTTTATTAGCGGCTCATGTACGACACCTGTTGGTCTTCAGGACAGCTTTAGTTGAGACATAACTTAGAAATGTTTGCCTTCAACAAATCGCGCTGTTACCCTTGAGGCCCACATCTACCCCCTCTGTTCACTCTCTGCTGTATACAGGACACTTTTAACCAGGATTTAGTTGCCCAGAGAGAGTCGGCTACATTTGTCTCGGTGTGTAAACACATTTACAAAGTCTAGAGTAGATCAGGTTTAGGCCAAACTCAGAGCGTTTTCAATCCAATTCTAGAGCGGTGAACACAAACGCTGTCGGCTCGGAAGAAACAGAGGAAGTCAACACCACCAAAAGTCTTATTTACTACTGAAAACAACAGGTAAAAAACAAACAGAACACAAAAAAACAACAAAAAAGCGTTAGAAGACCAGGACAGTCACACTACCATACATCTAGGATAACAGAACCCATCCAACGCATCGTGACTAAGCACAACATTGGTACTGCAATGAAACCACACACAAACAGCTCCTGGTACAAGTGCAATGTCTTTTATTAAATACCATGCAACTCCTGCAATAACACACACATCGGAGAAACAGGAAGACCATTCCACACAAGGAAAGAAGGACATCAGAAGGAATGCGAGAAGGAAACGGCAACGCAACTCTCAAGATCGCAAAAAGAAACAGCACGACAGGAAAACCTCAAATCTGCAATAGAAACAAACACGTTCTGGGTTGGGACGGGGTGAGGATCATCAGGGCAGAAGAAAACGTTGGATTAAAGAGGCCATAGAAATCAGGAAGTGTGCGAAGAAGGCCATGAACAGGGACGAGGGGGGCTACATGCTCTCACACCCCTGGGACACCTTACTACAGAGAGAATAATCGGTCAGGTTTGTTGGGCTCACCGCAACATGCCGGTTTGGTGTGGGCGTGGCTGGCTCGGTGGATCTGACAGCTTTGCTGGGCGTGGCGCACGTGCCGGCTGACACGTCACACGCTGTCAGTGAGACGCTTCTGAGGAAAGCGAGAGAATCGCCGAAACTGTCAAGACGAAAAAAGGTAAAGAACATCTGCTCCTCTTAATGTCTGACAAAAGAACCAAAACGTCTACAGTCAGGGACACTTGTTGCTGCGTCATTGTTGAACGTTGAAAAAGAACAAAGGAAGATGAAGTCTCCACTGTAGTAACGGCGCCCCCGAGTGAGCAGCTCATGTAACTGCATCAGAAGGAGTGTGAACACAAACTGAGCCAAATCAATGGTGTGGTTGTAAATGTAATACTAATATATTACTGTAATACTAACTCATACTACCAGAGGTGGAACAAGTCATAAGTAAAGTGTTAAGTCCTACCTATTGAGTTTAGAGTCCTTTTAACAACACTGCACATTAGAAAATGTACTTTGCCTAAATCATAGTATATTTGTTAGTCATTTATAGTTAAAGTTATTATTTCATAATTAATAAGTTCATAAACCCAATGGGTTTTACTGCAAAGTAAAATTGCAGTTTTTGTAAATAGAATCTGGCATCCTGAAGCAAACACAATATAATGTTTACCTGACCAGAAATTTAAAACTCATCTGACAACAGGTTAAAACTGTATTTACATTCTTATTATTGATTACCTATAAAACTGACTTTGTTTGAAAAGTTTTGGTTATATTTTTAACTTTCATTCAGAACTTACTGTTCTTTGTTCAGCTTTACACGACCAACAAAGTTAGAAGTTTTTGCTTCTCCGTCCGTGATCCTTGTAGTGCATGTTTTGCATAGCACGATTCGTTTTTTATTGATTACCTCATCATTTTTGTACCCCAACAAAAAATATTGCAGGTTATCATTTTGCCGCCAACGCTTTGATTGATGGTTCTTCTTCGTCCTGTTGTCCTGCAATTTGATTGGTTGAATGCTGTCTTAAAAACCACGTGCGCCTTATTTGATTGGATATTGTGCTGACAGCATCACCCCCACCCCCACCCAGCACATACACACCCTCTCCTCATACACACACACACACACACACACACACACACACACACACACGCGAGCGACTAGAGCGTTTTACAGCAGCATGTTTGGGTTTTGGGGGAAAGTAACAAGTCCTTCCAAGTCACAAGTCACTGATGTTAAAGTCGAGTCTTTACATTTTGTGAAGTCGAGTCTAAAGTCATCAAATTCATGACTCAAGTCATGTGACTCTAGTCCACACCTCTGCATACGACTCGTGCTTACGTTAAAATGTGTATGTAGTGCGTTCACATTAAATAGTATGAAAAGATTAAGTATGTGGGCACACGAGTCATACTCAACCGTCCCATGATGCATTGTGAGCAGAATGTAAAATGATCCTTTGACTGGCTTCAAGCTAAAAGTCAAACATCCTTATTTCAAAATAAAGCATCTCTTCTTGTCTTCCATTAGTTGTTTTTTTTTTAACTCTTTTATAAATAGGGCTCTTGTTTTGAAGTTAACAGGAAGTTCAGTCAGTAGACCAATGGAGGGTCTCTGAAAATATGTGAATGAAATGTGTCTACGTGAGTTTTAAAGATCAAATGAGCACATGTTGATATTCAAACGTTTTCAGAACTTTCAAAGTAAAGGTGGAGAATGAACAGATATATTTAGCCTCAGTGTGAACAAGGTTTTTAACGCTGTAGGTTCCAAATGCATCTTGGGAAACATGGAAGTTTACTTCAGTGGGAACGTTGATCATGCTAATCATACTCAGAGGTGTCAAAAGTACTAGACTTCATTACTAAAAAATAATTAAATAATGACTCTAGTAAAAGTAGTGAAAATTCTCCTTTACTTGAGTAAAAGTAAAGTACAGTACATCCTATTTAATGTACTTTAGTGAAAAAGTAAAAATGTAAATAAAAATGTCCCTTCAATAATAAAACAGGGTTTTTAAATGAACAAATTTTACATCTTTTATTTATTTCCACATGAAAACCAGTTCAATCTGTGACCTTTGAACACCTGGAGAATTTAGCATCATTATACTGTAAATGCAATTTGTAAATAAAATGTTTTAATGCTCAATTAAACCCACAGCAGCTTTGAGTTTAACATTTTTAAAAACTGGAAATGTTCACCATAAAACTAAGGCCTGACAAAATGACGTCATTATTTGAAGGTCTTTAAAGTAATGAGCTCATTTTTAAAAGGTTATCCGTACGGTTGCCGTATTAATATACCGACATTTTATTCGTACGCAGAATTACTCAGTGAGTTTGTAGCGTGTGTGTGT
This sequence comes from Gouania willdenowi, assembly GCF_900634775.1. NCBI lineage: Eukaryota > Metazoa > Chordata > Actinopteri > Blenniiformes > Gobiesocidae > Gouania > Gouania willdenowi. Next base: position 2,680,212 of record NW_021144848.1, read on the forward strand.
GTGTGTGTTTGTGTGTGTGTGTGTGTGTGTGTGTGTGTGTGTGTGTGTGTGTGTGTGTGTGTGTGTGTGTGTGTGTGCGTGTGTGTGTGATTTGAGGCTAAACGTTGCTGATGTTGACCTTTGTTCATTTACAGTACGTGCAGTAAAACATCTGAGCTGCAGCTTCTTCTTCTTTATTTCACCAAAAACAAGTTGGACTTAATGTTTTAAACTCTGTGTGATTCCATGGAAACTTTAACTGATTAGAGCACGTATCAAACTCAAGGCCCGGGGGCCAAATATGGCCCTTTAGAGTTTAGACCATCCAATTTAGCAGCAAGTGAAAGTTAAAAAAACACAAATTATGAAATAATTCAGTTCTAAATACAATAATCCAATGAAACTGCAGTCTTCAAATAACTCATTTCTTGAAATTATTTCACATAATTTCCCCAAATTAGATTAAAAAAAATTGGTCACAAAATCAATGACATTTAAAAGATCAAATCCTGCAGGGACTAATATCTGTCAGTTATTGCCTTACATACTTTATGTATCATTTATTCATCCTGTAAAGTGCACATGGGGACATTCATGTGGAAATTGCTCATTTTCAGGCCCAAAATCTGCTCCATATTTGGGCCCTTAACTAAAATTAGTTTGACACCTCTGGTGTTGTTTTTTTTAACTATGTATCATAAGCCTATTATTTTTTTAATTAAATGTTCTCTCAGTTCTTTCTTTCTTTCTTTCTTTCTTTCTTTCTTTCTTTCTTTCTTTCTTTCTTTCTTTCTTTCTTTCTTTCTTTCTTTCTTTCTTTCTTTCTTTCTTTCTTTCTTTCTTTCTTAATATGTTAAGGTTTTGTTAATTCAGTTTATTTTGTCTTCTTTTTGATTAATACATGAAGGTTTCATTTATTCAGAAAACTTTTTTTCAGGAAATTTACTTTGATAATGAAAAAAACAAAAAACAGATCAAACATTTCAGGAGATCAAAGTGAATTTCCTGAAAAAAAAAGTCTGAATAAAAGAAACCATAACATATTGACAAAATAAACTTGCTGGAATTTTTTCTTTCTTTCCCTTAAATATTAAAATCCTTCAGCTTTGAGCTGCATATTATTTTACAAATTTCTAAATTTCACAAAATTAGAGTGAGGTCCGCATGTGACGTGTAATGACAATAACACTATGGGTTATTATACCATTAAATTAGAACCTGAAATTTATGGGTGGTGGGTTTTTTGTGTGTGACAAAATGTACATTTAATTTTTTTGTACTATTATTATTATTATTAGTAGTAGTAGTAGTAGTAGTAGTAGTAGTAGTAGTAATAATATAAAACTAATATTTTTTTAAGTAACCTAAACTATTTACTTAAACTATACTAATAAACTATAATAACTGAAAGTTCACAATATTGAAATAAATCAATAATACATTTCATTTTTTTTTTAAATGCTCTTTTATGTGTATTTATGATACAGACTGATTTTAAGGTTTCAAATCCAGATGTTTAATGGCTTTTTTTTTTTACATCTACATTTTTTTCTCAGTAATTTAAAACGCAGATCTCTGCTTCCACCGTGTGGCCGTAGGTATGAACAGCAGATACATGTCTGATGTAAACAAAAAGAAACTTTGTCAGTTATTCAATAACACTTTATTGGAGATTTGTTGGGTTCATTATTTGATCCGAACAAAACTGAGCTTTACTTTCTTTTAAAATCCTTTGAATACTGGAGCTTCAACCGGCTGTGACGAGCCACAGGCTAACCTTTTAGAAAACAGGAGTCGCAGAGACACACACACACACACACACACACACACACACACTTCGATACACTGAGATGTTTAGCTGGCATTCTTCCCGTTCCTCTTCTTCTTCTTCTTTGGAGCCTGTTTCTTGGCGGTCTCTGCGCTGGCATCAGTTTTCGGTGAGTCTTTGGGCGATGAAGCAGACGTTGACACTTTTGGTGTGTCCAGTCTTCCTTCCTCCAGGATCTTGGCTTCATTAGGCTTTACTGTCAATTCCTGAGACACCTTGACTTTTGGCTTCCCTGGAACCAGGGAGTTGTCATGGATTTCTGGTTTGTTGGACTCGTCAGATGTTGGTAAAGACTCTGGTTTGTCTTGCTTTTCTTTGTCTAGTTTCTTGTCTTTCTGGGACTCGTCAGATGTTGATAAAGACTCTGGTTTGTCTTGCTTTTCTTTGTCTAGTTTTTGGTGTTTCTGAGACTCATCAGATGTTGGTAAAGACTCTGGTTTGTCTTGCTTTTCTTTATCCAGTTTTTGGTGTTTCTGAGACTCATCAGATGTTGATAAAGACTCTGGTTTGTCTTGCTTTTCTTTGTCTAGTTTCTGGTCTTTCTGAGACTCATCAGATGTTGGTAAAGACTCTGGTTTGTCTTGCTTTTCTTTGTCTAGTTTCTGGTCTTTCTGAGACTCATCAGATGTTGGTAAAGACTCTGGTTTGTCTTGCTTTTCTTTGTCTAGTTTCTTGTCTTTCTGAGACTCATCAGATGTTGGTAAAGACTCCGGTTTGTCTTGCTTTTCTTTATCCGGTTTCTGTTCTTTCTGGGACTCGTCAGATCTTGATGCTTTGGGTGAAGAGTCATATTTGACTTTAACTGCCTCTGGCACCTCAGATTCTGTCACTGGAGCAGAATCTTCAGAGATGGTGGTTTTGGTTTTGAACTGGGCAAAAGCAGAAGCTACCAAGTCTTCGTGAAGGTCCAACTCTGCCTCTTCCTCCTTATGGAAAGGCTCAGCCAGCAGGGAAGTGGCAAACTCCTGCAGCTTGGCCTGCTCTGCACGTAAACGGCTCATGTCCTCCGTCAAAACCAAGTCCTCTTCTTCCAGCTCCTGACATTCCTCAGAGGTCAGGACTCCGGCTTTGGGCAAAAATTTGGAGGCGATGTCGGCGTTGGAGAGGCGGACTTCTTTGATCTTGTCGTAGAGGCTTATCCTCTCTTGCTGTAAGGCCCGGCAGAGTCTCTCTAGCTTCTGGATCTTCAGCACAAACAAATCGTACTCTCTGCCTTTCTCTTGTCTCTGAAGATGGAGAACCGAGAGGTGAGAACATCATTGTTTTAGAGAGTCCCATATCTTCTTCACAGCCTTACCTCTACGATCATGTCCGTCAGAGTTTTGTTGCAGTTCTCAAACCTCGTCTTCCACTGATTGGACTCCTTCTCCATTGTCTTCATCTTCTCCGACATCTGCAATTAGAATATTGACCAGCTGAGCATTGACACAGGGTTTAGTCTTTATTGTCTTCTTGTGTGGTTTTGGTGTCAATTGGGGAACTTTTGTTGTCATTTTGTGTATATAATGCAATTTTCTGTGTTTTGTTTGTCGATTTTGTGCGTTTGAGTTGTTTTGTGTATTTTTTGTTGTTGTTTTCTGTATTTTTTGTTGTTGTTTTCTGTATTTTTTGTTGTTGTTTTGTGTATTTTGGGAGTTAGCTTGTATGTTTTAAGTTGTTGTCTTGTGTTCCCTTGTTGTCATTGTGTGTATTTTTGGAGTCTGTGTGTTTGGTCATTACTTTGTGTATCATGTTGCACTTTATATTACTTACAACTTTATGAACTACAATTTCTGGAAGATTTGTTTTGGGGGGGCGCACAAAATTAGACTGAGGGCCGCAAAATTTGACAATTAAAAAATGTTTGGAATTATTATTATAATTGTTATTATTATTATATTTTATTTCATAATTTAAAGAAAAAAATATTGATGATACAGATGGATTTGAAGCTTTTGAATCCAGATGTGTGATGGGTTCACCACCTACCTTTTCCATCTCTTTTTTGAAGTGGACGTAGATGTCGTTGCTCTTGGCGAGCGTTGCCTGGAACTCGTCAAACTTCTGAGCGTAGAGGGTCAGCTGTGGACACACGAGGATGTGAGACCAACACCTCGACCGATGAAAGCAACTCATTCACGTCGCTTTAAACTTCAATTCATCTCAGGACAAGTTTAAAGATGTCCGTTTTCGACCATCTATCGCCCTCTGCTGGTGTTACCCACTCATATCGCTTTATCCCATAAATCCAGCCTTGTGTTGCTACGGCTACAACAGATGCTATGCTATGTAACTGACGAACCTAGTCCTGCAGTGAGCATGCCTAGTTTTACCTACTGCAGCTTCAGTTTACAACAGGAGGATCCAAACCTTTGGCTGCGGCCCAGAACAGGGACAATGGGGACTTTTTGCAGGCCCACGGGAAAGTAAGGACAAAGTAAGGACTTTTTTCTTCGGTTTTTGTTGTTTGAAAGTAAAATGAATGAAAAACAAAAAGTAATTTTTTTGGAAAACTTAGAGAAAAAAGAAAGAGAAAAGAAATAAAGGTTTTTTTGCCCACAAGGCCAAGCTGCAGAGTAAACTGTATCACATTTCTCAGTTTTATTTACAAGTGTCCAAAAATTATTTATCACATGAGCCTCAACCTCCTTCACTTTGTCACATCGGACGTATCCAACGTCAGACTTTGTTTGATGCACCACTTGATCAGGTTTTCATTTAAAGCCATCACACACTTCGTAAAGGACTTCTTCCTTTTAGTCAAACTCAACAGCTCTCTTAAAGACGCACACATTTCTCTCTGCGAGATAGAAGATGCTACTTCTTCTTTGAAACTTTGCCTAAAAACAGAACTAAAACTCTTTAGCTTTGTGGCTAATGCTTTGGCCCTTCTTCTTCCTCTTCTTCTTCTTCTTCTTCTTCTTCTTCTTCTTCTTCTTCTGAGCCTCTTTCTTGGCGGCGTCTGTTTTCGTTGAGTCTTTGGGCGATGAAGCAAACATCGACAGTTTTGGTGTGTCCAGTCTTCCTTCTTCCTGGTGTTCTTCCTCTCCCACTTCGTGGACCTTACTGGTCTACTCCAGGATCTTGGCTTCATGAGGCTTTGCTGTCAGTTCCTGAGACACCTTGACCTTTGGCTCCACTTAACCTGGGAGTTGTCGTTGATTTCTGGTTTGTTGGACTCGTCAGACATTGGTGAAGACTGGTTTGTGTTGCTTTCCTTTATCTGGTTTCTGGTCTTTCTGAGACTTGTCAAATGTTGGTGAGGACTGTTTTGTTTTGCTCTACGTCTGGTTTTGGGTCTTTCTAGGACAGAGTTCAAATGTGTCAGGTTTTCTCTTCTACAGTTAAAGCCAGCACACACATCGTAAAGGACTTTTTCCATTTAGCTCTCATAAAGACTCCCTCATCGCTCTCTGCTGTGGCGTGAGAGAAGATGCGGCCGCCATAGCATTCTGTATCTACTTCTTCTTTGGACACTTTGGCTAAAAACTGAACCAAAACTTGTGTTTTAATCCAGAACAAACCAAAGTTCTGGGCTTTGTGGCTAAAGCTGTGTCCCTATTCTGTGGTCGGGCTGTGAATATTCACCTGTGCCTGCATGACAGTCCCCTGCTCTCTGAGAGTTTGAGCTTGCAGTTTCCACTCTGCAGCCACAACCAGTAACTGGTTAGAAGGGAGCAGAGACACAGAGACGTGTTAAAGGAGGTTCTCTTTACCTTCTTCTTCATGGTCAGCTCCTGCTCCTTCATAGTGCAGCATTTCTTTGTTTTGTCAATAGTCTCCCTAAGCAACTACGGCAACAGAGACAACAGACGGTCAATAAACATAGAGAGAAAAATAGATAGATTATTCATTGTCATTCAGCATGTTTTCTACTGTCAGGCATGGCAGTGGCAGCATCATATGGTGTGGATGTTTTTAGTGACATGATTCGAAAACAAATGGAGCTAAATCCAAATCACTTTCACTTTAAGGATGACCAGAACGTTTTTTCTCTATTATAAAAATTTTAATTATTATCAACAAAAATACACAGATTCATATTCATCTTATCCAGTCCCATTTATGTCATATTCTCATTTGATCTAGTCTCTGATGATCTTATCTTATTTGATCTGATGTTATACTATCTCATCTTACCCAATCTCATCTCATCATATAAGATCTCATTTAGTCTCATCTCATCAAATTTCACTTGATCTCATGTCTTATTATCTCATATTATTGCATTTTATCTGATCTTATATTATCTCATCTTATCCAATATCATCTCATCACATTTTATTTCAAAATTGCAGGATTTAAGAAAAGAAAGATTTCTATTTCAACAATTTACAACTGCCATTGTGTGATAAAAGCGTATTTGGAAGGGCTGAGATCTCTACAACTGAGTTACTCTACGCTGAGATGCTCTACGCTGAGATGCTCTACGCTGAGTTGCTCTACGCTGAGTTGCTCTATGCTGAGATGCTCTACGCTGAGATGCTCTATGCTGAGATGCTCTATGCTGAGATGCTCTATGCTGAGATGCTCTACGCTGAGATGCTCTACACTGAAATTGTCAAAGGAACATCAATTTTCTTGCATCTTCTTCCCAGCAGTGGTATAAACAGAGGTCGTGAGCACATCCACAGGGAGAGTCTGATGGAGCTAGGGAGTGTACGATATAAATGCCTTTCCAGTTGTACAAGTTGACAGTTTATGTTTATTTCTCTTGGTTCTTTTTATTTTGAAAGGGCAGAGAAAACGTAAGCCTGTAAGAGTCTGGTTCTTTTATTTTGGTTTTTACAGTGTGGTCAGCTCAGAGCTGCAAAACGTCAATGATCAATGACTTTTTACAGATAGAATGTTGGGTTGGGTCAGGTTTTACTCACATACTCCTTCTCCCTCTTGTGCTTCTCCTCGGCCTCGGTCAGCAGCACGTTGGCCTGCTGCAGTTTGGCTTCTGTCAGCTTGTGCTGCAGGTCTCTGTGTCGGTCGATCTTCTCCATGCTCTGCAAGAGAAATGAGAATCTAAGACCAACATCATCATCTTCAACGCTCATGTTCAGGCGTGGAGCTCGCCGTCATTGTTTGAAATGAAGGAAACAAATCAGAAAATGGAGAAAAAAAAGACAGGAAGGATGGCTTTCAAACTGTGGAATTGTTCCTCGTTATATAAAGTATTCATCTGAGTTTTCAATTTCATCTCTAATATTCCTAAACATAATAATGACCATCATTAATATTATCTACTAATTTTATCCTCTGTAAATGATCTTATCCAAACGACTCTCATGTTACTTCTTATCTCAACAATATTATTCTATTTTATCTGATCTCTTCATATGTTATTTCAAATGATATTGTCTAATCTCATCTCATCAAATCTCATTTGATCTCATCTCTTATGATCTCATGTATCTTATTTAATCATTTAATTTATTCAAATCTCATCTAGTCTCATCTCATCAAATGTAATTTGATCTCATCTCTTATGATCTCATTTTATCTTTTTTCAGCTGATCTTATCTTATCTTATCTCATCATTGGTTGGAATGAAGGAAACAAGCCAGAAAACGGAGAGAAAAAGCACAGGAAGGACAGCTTTCAAAGTGTGGAAATGTTCCTCTCTAGAAGGCGTTTCTGGCTTAAAAATATTGACATATAAGTCGAATTGTTGTATAAGACACTCTCAGCATCTTAGCGGCTCCACTTTCATTAAATCTCTGATATCTTCAGTCACGATGAGTTCCTTCACCATTCCTACACTTCGGTTCTCCATCAGGCCGACCTCTGACCTCTAACCTCTGACCCCTCACCTGGGCGTCTCTCACCTCCTCCCTCAGCTCGCACTGGTTCATCAGACTCTCCAGCTTCTCCGTCAGGTTGGTGTTCTCTCTGCACAGGTTGTTGTTGCGCGTGTTTTGCTGTTCTATCTGAGCCTGGATCTCCTGCAGCGTGCTCTGGAAGTGAGATGTGATCTCAGACCTCTTCTCTTCTTCTTCTCTGCAGCGCTGCAGCATTTCCTCCTGCAGAAGAAGAACAGCATCACTCTTAACCATTTCTGGATTCATTTATCCATCTTCTAGCGCTTATCCGTAGTCGGGTTGCGGGGGCAGCTTCCTTAGTAGGGAAGACCAGATTTCCTTTTTGGGGGATCCTGAGGTGTTCCCAGGCCAGTCGGGAGACATAGTCTCTGGGTCTTCCTCTGGGTCTCCTTCCTGAGAAACATGTCTTAAACGCCTCACCAGGGAAGCGTTCGTGGGGCATCCTAACTAGGTGCCCGAGCCACCTCATCTGGCTCTTATCAATGCAGAGAAGCAGTGGCTCTACTCCAAGCATCTCCTGGATGACTGAGCTTCTCACCCTATCTCTAGGGGAAAGCCCAGCCTCCTTACGGAGGAAACTCATTTTGGCCGCTTGTACCTGCCATCTTGTTCTTTCAGTCCTGACCCAAAGCTCATGACCATAGGTGAGGGTAGGAACCAAGATCAGTGCAAACTCTGCACCGATCCACCTGTCGATCTCTGGCTACATCTTTCCCTCACTCGTGAACAAGATCCCGAGGCACTTGAACTCCTCCACTTGGTGCAGGACCTCATCCCCAACCTGGAGAAGGCACTCCACCTTTTTCCGGTTGAGAACCATGGACTCAGATTTGGAGGTGCTGATTCTCGTCCCGGCCGTTTCACACTCGGCTGTGAAACTGATCCAGTGAAAGTCGGTCACAACTTGATGGAACCAACAGGACCACATCATCTGCAAAAAGTAGTGACCCAATCCTGAGGCCACCAAACTGCACCCCCTCTACTCCCTGGCTGCACCTAGAAATTCTGTCCATAAAAGTTATGAACAGAATCTGTGACCAAGGGCAGCCATGGCAGAAACAACCCTCACTGGAAACAAGTCCCACTTACAGCCGGCGATGGTGACCAAGCTCTGATTTCGGTCGTACAGGGAAAAGACGATCCGTATCGGGGGGTCCGAGGAGAGGCTGAGGAGTGTGACCCCCCTATAGTTGGAACACACCCTCTGATCCCTCTTCTTAAAAAGGGATTCATTTACTAATTAAAAATTGGTCACAATATGGTTTAAATAAGTAGAAATATAAAAGATTTCAACTTTTCTACAGAAAAGCATCATGGGGATGTTTTTACTTCCTTGAGTAATGTCAGTCTGCAATGGCCATGTTCCTGTATCTATGGAAGGGGCTTTCAAACTTGGGGTCAGGAGACACTGGAAGGGGTCGTCAAATTCCTTCAAGAAACTAAGAATATTTTTTAAACAATTTGAGCCCATTTTTGATTATTTTTGCCCTTTTTCTACAACTACACCAAACTTGCCATGTTTTCATCTATTTTCATCACTTTTTCTTGCCATATTTTTACTCCTTTTAATGCATTTTTGCTACATTACTCCCATTTATTCCACTTCTCCATCACATTTCAATGACTTTTCTGGATGGGCCCCAACCCCCCCCCCCTTTATTCCCCCTTATAGATGGCTCTGTCTCCACATGACTGTTCTTCAATGTTCACGTCTGTGTTCAACCACCTTCAGCTACAGTGGGGGTCCCCGCTCTCTGGAACCTTTATTTTGGGGGTTGCATGCTGAAAAGGTTGAGAACCACTGCTCTAAGGGACGTACCCTCAGCTGGTTGTTGTGCGCGTGTAACTTCCTGCACAGCGTTTCCAGTTTGCAGCGAGCTGCGATGCTGCTGCGTTGCTCCTCCTTCAGCTTCAGTAGCGTCTGCTCCTCACAGCCCCTCCAGGACATCTGCACACACACAGAGGAACCCGTGAAGGTTCTCACATCTAATCTTCCTGTTTCTGTGTGCAGCATGTTAGGTCTTCACCAGGTCAGCGTGCCTCTTCACCAGTTCATCCAGTTTCTCCTCTGGAGACAAGAGTTTACTCAGACTCTGCATGACGTTAGAAACATCTGGGAGGAGGACACGTGTTTAATGGACTCATAAAGAAGGATTTTTACCACAAACACATCAGAAATAGTCATGAAGAAGGAAGTAACTGAGAAGTGAAATCAGGTCTGCAACACTAACATTAAATAAGATTTACTAAATATTATATTCCTAAACATAATAATGACATTATTATTAATTATTTATTTAATTTTCTGGAAATGACCTGGAAATTATCATCTCATCTAAACAACTCTCATGTTATTTCTTCGTATCTCAACCGATATTATCTCATCTTATCCAATCTCTATTTTTTTTTTTTATCTCATATGATCTTGTCTCATCAAATCTCATCTAGTGTCATCTCATCAAATCTCATTTGATCTCATCTCTTATGATCTCATCTTATCCAATCACATCTAATCGTATTTTATCTCATATGATCTCATTTAGTCTCATCTAATCTCATCAAATCTAATCTTATCTCATCAAATCTCACATCATCTAAGTTCTTATGATCTCACTTTATCTTATTTGATCTAATCTTATATTATCTCATTTTATTCAATCTCATCTCATCATATCTGATCTCATCTAGTCTCATCTCATCAAATCTCTTTCGATCCAGCCTCTTATGATCTCATCTTACACAATTTCATCTCATATTTATTTTATCTCATATGATCTCATCTAGTCTATTCTCATTTTATCTTATCTCTTCTGATGTCATCTTATCATATTTCATCTGATCCTATAGGATCTCATCTTATCTTTCATCTCATCTAAATTCATATGGCCTCATCCTATTTAATGTCTTCTTATTGTTTCATCTTATACTATCATATCTCATCTCATTTTATCTCATCTTATCTCTTCTCATCTAATCTTACATTATCTATTCTTTTACCATGTTTTCTTACCTCATATATGCTCTTATTGCATTGTATTTCATCTCCTCTTGTCTTATTTCATATGATCTTTTAAATGTCATCTTATATTTTACATCATCTCATTTTATTTAATCTTATATTGTCGTATATCAACTCATGATACCTCATCCTATTTCATCTCCTTTTAGCTTATTTCTTCTCATTTAATATAATATATCTTATATTATTTATTCTTTTACTGTTTTTTCATCTCATATTACCTGCTCATTTAAAAAAACAAAACAATTGAATCTAATATCTTATCTTAATGTATCTTATCATTATCTCATGTCATCTAATCTACTGTATGAGTTCCTTCTTCTTCAGACCATAACCTTTAGTGTCTCACCTGTTTGTGTCGCAGTTTTCGGGGGATTTTCCTCGTCCAACTCTGCCTCCATCATACTCTGTCAATTCACATCAAAGTCACTTTTTCACATAAAAGTCACTATAACATCAAAGTCACTCTATCACTCCAATGTCCCTCTTTCACATACAGGGTACGGAAAGTATTCAGACCCCTTTAAAATGTTCACTCTTTGTTTTATTGCAGCCATTTGCTAAAATCAAAAAAGTTAATTTTATTTCTCATTTATTTCTCACTTTTTGCAAATTTATTAAAAAAGAAAAACTGAAATATCACATGGTCATAAGTATTCAGACCCTTTGCTCAGTATTGAGTAGAAACACCTTTTGAGCTAGTACAGCCATGAGTCTTCTTGGGAATGATGCATCACGTTTTTCACACCTGGATTTGGGGATCCTCTGCCATTCTTCCTAGCAGATCTTCTCGTTTCGTCAGGTTGGATGGTGAACATTGGTGGACAGACATTTTCAGGTCTCTCCAGAAATTTAGGTCAGGGCTCTGGCTGGGCCAGTCAACAATGATCACAGAGTTGTTCTGAAGCCACTCCTTTGTTATTATAGCTGTGTGCTTAGGGTCATTGTCTTGTTGGAAGGTGAACCTTCGGCCCAGTCTGAGGTCCTGAGCACTCTGGAAGAGGTTTTCTTCCAGGATATCTCTGTAGTTGGCCGCATTCATCTTTCCTTCAATTGCAACCAGTCGTCCTGTCCCCACAGCTGAAAAACACCCCCATAGCATGATGCTGCCACCACCATGTTTCACTGTTGGGATTGTATTGGCCAGGTGATGAGCAGTGCCTGGTTTTTTCCACACATACCGCTTAGAATTAGCGCTAAAAAGTCCATCAGACCAGAGAACCTTATTTCTCATAGTCTAGGAGTCCTTCATGTGTTTTTTGGCAAACCCTATGCGGGCTTTCATGTCTTGCACTGAGGAAAGGCTTCCGTCGGGCCACTCTGCCATAAAGCCCTGAATGGTGGAGGGCTGCAGTGATAGTTGACTTTGTGGAACTTTTATTTAACCCCATACGAGCAAATGTTAGCTTGTATGGGGTTTAATGAAACTTTTCTGAACTGGATTGGAGTGTTCTATATGAATCTACGGTCAAGAGTCAAAGTCAACAGGCAATGCTCCGAATTTTTTGATGTGGGACGGGGGACAAGACGGGGATGCACTATCATCAGCCCTTTGTGCTCTTAACATTGATCCCCTTGCAGAGCTGATCAGAAGCAACCCCCTTATAGAAGGAATAAGAGATGAGAGCGGGAACCAACAAAAAATAGCCCTATATGCTGATGACATATTGTTGTTCATTGAAAATCCCATTCACTCAATCCCTGCTCTCTTAAAACATCTTAATGAATATGGTGTGGTGTCTGGCTATAAAGTTAATCCTAACAAATCAGAGGCAATGACAATGTTAGGGGCGTGGCCTAGCCAGCTGGGTGACACAGTATCTTTTCACAGAACTAAACAGGGGTTTAAATACTTAGGAATCAAACTCACTCCCCATGTACCTCAATTATAGAAGGCTAATTACAAAAAAATATTTAAAACATTTAGAAAAGAACTGGCAGGATGGGATGTGCTCCTGTTATCTCTTCTGGGTAGAGTGGAAGCTATTAAAATGAACCTAGTTCCCAGACCTTTGTTCCTATTCCAGTCTTGGTCCCAACATCAGCTTTTACAATGTTGGACAGACTTATTTTTAGGTTCATATGGCAAAATAAGAGACCAAGAGTGAGACTTAAAACATTTACTCTTGAGAAGAGGAGGGGTGGACTTGGCCTTCCCAATATGAAATGCTACTTTTTGGCAGCACAACTAACAGCGGTGTTAGCCTGGGCTAACAATGACGTGGAGTCAGGATGGGTGAACATTGAGCAAAACTCACTGCCAGCTACAGAAGAAACTGGAAATCAAAAACACACTGTGTCCACAGTGGACACAACCTTTAGGAGATGGGAAGGCAGAGGCCTAAAGGTTATTGATCAGCTGTTCTGTGATAATGTTCTACAGCCATTCTCATACAGTATCTCCAAGACAAGTTCTCTTTACCCCATAGTGATATGTTTCGTTACTTTCAGATTAGACACTATATCACAAACCATAAGAATTGGAATACAATTAAAACTACCCCATCAAATGTTGAAACATGTTTCCCATTTATACAGAAACCTGCTACTGGACACATCAGATAATACTCACTATATCAAAAACAAATGGGAGCTGGAGTTGAATATTATAATAGAGGATGGAGAGTGGGAAACAATGTGTAGTGGTTGCCATAAAGGAATTAATAGTACCACATGGAAGGAGTTTGATTGGAAGGTGAAGATGAGGTTCTTTAACACACCTTTGGTGGCTTCTAAATTTGTTGACCACCCAGATGCAAGACAATGTTTGAGAGGATGTGGAATGGTTGGTGACCATTCTCATATATTCTGGGACTGCCCAATCTTAATTCCTTTCTGGAGATGAAGATAGATAAGATTCTGGGAGTTGATTTACTGTAAACGCCAAGCCAGTTTTTTTTAAATTTGACTCCTGAAAACATGTATACAAAAGATCAAAGGCACCTGTTACATATACTCCTGATGACTGCTAAGAAAATGGTGACAATAAAGTGGAGGAATTCAGCCACAGCCACCAACAGTGGAACAATGGAAACAAAGAGTGAGAGCGGTGTATGGAATGGAGGCTTTAACAGTCACTGTTAAGTCACTCTGTTACATCAAAGTCACTTAATCACATCAAAGTCACTTAATCACATCAGTCGCTCTATCGCATTAAAGTCACTCTATCACATCAAGGTCACTCACAGATGAGCTGAACATGACCCTTTTGTGTGTGTGACTGACCGCTGCTTTGCCTGCAGAGCCGTGGAGGCTAATGATGTCCTCCAGTTGTCGGTTGAACTCCTCCATGGCGTCGAAGGCGTTGGTGGAGGAAGAGGAGGAGGAGGGAGATGACGAAGCATCGTCGCTTCTGGGATTCACAGATGGGGAAACGTTGCCCGACTGAGGCACCAACACCTTCTCCATCTTTCCCTGAGCGACACATTCAACAGGTACGTAAAGGATTTACAGTAGAGGTTATTCTGGATTGTCAAAGTCAGGCTTTAGTGACTGAGCAGGTTAACCACCAGGCTGCCAAACAGCACTATAACAATAACGTAAAAGAACAATCTTAAAACTATAGAAGAACATAAAAGAACAATCCGAAAAACTATAGAAGACTATGTTAAAGACCACAATCCGAAAATTATGAAAACAACATCAAATATAACGATCTTAAAACTGTAAAAACATATTAGAAACAGTTACACATGTTTACAGTTATACATGTTACATTTGATATTATAGGTGTGTGTGTGTGTGTGTGTGTGTGTGTGTGTGTGTTTCTGTCAGTTTGTGTGTTTGTGTAACTATGTGCTTCACTTTGTGTGTGTGTGTGTGTGTGTGTGTGTGTGTGTGTGTGTGTGTGTGTGTGTGTGTGTGTGTGTGTGTGTGTCGCTGTGTATTACACTTTGTGTTTGTATCACTGTGTGTGTGTCAGTCACTTTGTGTGTTTGTATCGCAGTGTGTGTTATTGTCAGCGTATGTGTCTGTGTGTGTATGTTTGTCCCTGTGTTTGTGTCATGTTCTGTTTAGTTTAGTTATTCTGTGTCTTTGTTTTATTCTGAGTCTTGTCTGTGTTTCAGGTGTTCCTGTTTGTGGCTCCACCTCCCAGTGATGTCTGTGTGCTTGGTGGGTGATTGATTAGCTCCCTCGTGTTTTCACCCAGGTGTGGCCCATTCCCAATCAGGCCTCCTCCACTATTTAGCTGAGTGTTTGGACACAGTATGACTGCTGGATCATTGTTTGTGTGTGTATGATGTCAGGTTAGTTGTCTCCTTCCGTGTTTCTGGTCTTGCTCCCTGTTCCTACTCCCCTGTTTTTGGATTTAAGTTTGGATTTTGGATTTTGTATTTTGAAATAAACATGGACTGGTTCCAAGAACGGTATTCCTGCATCCTGCCTCCATCTTTCCCTGCATTTGGGTCCTCACCAACAGCTCATCGTGACAGAATGATCCCGCCCCAAGTGGACCCAGCAGAGACAGATTTGGCTGAGATGGACATGGCCGAAAGGACTGCCTACTGGCAGAGCTACCTGCTGGAGGCAAGGGAAGATCTGCTGTATGGATGGGAGGACGAGCCTGTTAGGGATCCCTACTGGGGAACTCGACTGGCTTTGGGAGGACCCCGGAGCCTACAACGAGGTAAAGGTCGGTCTAGAAGGAAGGGTCAGCCCCGCCAGTCTCCTAGCTCCCAGGCTAGCGTCCCTGTTTCTCCTAGCTCTCAGGCTAGCGTCCCTGTTTCTCCTAGCTCCCAGGCTAGCGTTCCTGTGTCTCCTAGCTCCCAGGCTAGCGTTCCTGTGTCTCCTAGCTCCCAGGCTAGCGTTCCTGTGTCTCCTAGCTCCCAGGCTAGCGTTCCTGTGTCTCCTAGCTCCCAGGCTAGCGTTCCTGTGTCTCCTAGCTCCCAGGCTAGCGTTCCTGTGTCTCCTAGCTCCCAGGCTAGCGTTCCTGTGTCTCCTAGCTCCCAGGCTAGCGTTCCAGTCCCGGCTCCACGCACCCGGCCGCCGCCTGCCCTGCCGCCTGCCCTGCCGCCTGCCCTGCCGCCAGTCCCGGCTCCACGCACCCGGCCGCCGCCTGCCCTGCCGCCAGTCCCGGCTCCACGCACCCGGCCGCCGCCTGCCCTGCCGCCAGTCCCGGCTCCACGCACCCGGCCGCCGCCTGCCCTGCCGCCAGTCCCGGCTCCACGCACCCGGCCGCCGCCTGCCCTGCCGCCAGTCCCGGCTCCACGCACCCGGCCGCCGCCTGCCCTGCCGCCAGTCCCGGCTCCACGCACCCGGCCGCCGCCTGCCCTGCCGCCAGTCCCGGCTCCACGCACCCGGCCGCCGCCTGCCCTGCCGCCAGTCCCGGCTCCACGCACCCGGCCGCCGCTGCCCTGCCGCCAGTCCCGGCTCCACGCACCCGGCCGCCGCCTGCCCTGCCGCCAGTCCCGGCTCCACGCACCCGGCCGCCGCCTGCCCTGCCGCCAGTCCCGGCTCCACGCACCCGGCCGCCGCCTGCCCTGCCGCCAGTCCCGGCTCCACGCACCCGGCCGCCGCCTGCCCTGCCGCCAGTCCCGGCTCCACGCACCCGGCCGCCGCCTGCCCTGCCGCCAGTCCCGGCTCCACGCACCCGGCCGCCGCCTGCCCGCACCAGGCCGCCAACGTCGCCGCCAGTGCCGCCTGCCCGCACCAGGCCGCCAACGTCGCCGCCAGTGCCGCCTGCCCGCACCAGGCCGCCAACGTCGCCGCCAGTGCCGGCTCCCCGCAACCAGGCCGCCAACGTCGCCGCCAGTGCCGGCTCCCCGCACCAGGCCGCCAACGTCGCCGCCAGTGCCGGCTCCCCGCACCCCTGTCCCGTCTGAGCCCGGCCCGCCGGAGGTCTTCCCGTCTGAGCCCGGCCCGCCGGAGGTCTCCCCGCCCGGCCCGTCTGAGCCCTCTTCGCCCGGCCCGCCGGAGGTCTCCCCGCCCGTCCCGTCTGAGCCCTCTTCGCCCGGCCCGCCGGAGGTCTCCCCGCCCGTCCCGTCTGAGCCCTCTTCGCCCGGCCCGCCGGAGGTCTCCCCGCCTGCCTCGTCTGAGCCCTCTTCGCCCGGCCCGCCGGAGGTCTCCCCGCCTGCCTCGTCGGCTCCGCCTCATGGGAGGCCGCCGGACTCTTGGTCCCCTGCTTCGCCGGCTCCGCCTCATGGGAGGCCGCCGGACTCTTGGTCCCCTGCTTCGCCGGCTCCGCCTCATGGGAGGCCGCCGGACTCTTGGTCCCCTGCTTCGCCGGCTCCGCCTCATGGGAGGCCGCCGGACTCTTGGTCCCCTGCTTCGCCGGCTCCGCCTCATGGGAGGCCGCCGGACTCTTGGTCCCCTGCTTCGCCGGCTCCGCCTCATGGGAGGCCGCCGGACTCTTGGTCCCCTGCTGCGCCGGCTCCGCCTCATGGGAGGCCGCCGGACTCCGGGTCCCCTGCTTCGCCGGCTCCGCCTCATGGGAGGCTGCCTAACTTGGTTTCGTCCCTCCTCCGGGCCCCCGTCCACCCACCCTGGTTTGGTGTTTGGGTGGATAGATTTTTGTTTTGAGCGTTTGGAACCCGCTCCTTAAAGGGGGGGTTCTGTCATGTTCTGTTTAGTTTAGTTATTCTGTGTCTTTGTTTTATTCTGAGTCTTGTCTGTGTTTCAGGTGTTCCTGTTTGTGGCTCCACCTCCCAGTGATGTCTGTGTGCTTGGTGGGTGATTGATTAGCTCCCTCGTGTTTTCACCCAGGTGTGGCCCATTCCCAATCAGGCCTCCTCCACTATTTAGCTGAGTGTTTGGACACAGTATGACTGCTGGATCATTGTTTGTGTGTGTATGATGTCAGGTTAGTTGTCTCCTTCCGTGTTTCTGGTCTTGCTCCCTGTTCCTACTCCCCTGTTTTTGGATTTAAGTTTGGATTTTGGATTTTGTATTTTGAAATAAACATGGACTGGTTCCAAGAACGGTATTCCTGCATCCTGCCTCCATCTTTCCCTGCATTTGGGTCCTCACCAACAGCTCATCGTGACAGTTTGTGTATTTGTGTGTTCCTGATCCCAGTTGTCGTCACAACTATGTTTGCGTATCTTCTGGTTAAAATTAGTTGCACAGTTATCTGACACCAGGTCTGCTACACACACACACACACAGACACACACACACACACGCACACACACACACACACACACAGCTGTTATCGCACAAACTATATTGGGTGTAACCCTATATGGTCAACCTGTTCAATAAAGCAACACACACACAAAACCTACACACAATCTACACACACAGATGTTTAGTTTGAAGACTTAGGCTCCACCCCTCTTGTGCAATGTAGTACATATTTATAATGTAATATGAGAACATAGAATGTTTCATATATAAACAGTATGTGTATCTATATTTATACATTTAAAATACATGTCTATATATGTTTATTGCTGTTTTGTGTCTTTTTTTGGTCATTTATTATGTTTTTGTTGTAATTTTGTGTTATTGAAGCTTTTTTTGTGTATTTTGGTTGTCCTTCAGTGTGTTTTGGGATCCATTTTGTGTACTTTACTGTCATTTTGTATATTTTTCTTGTAGTTTGGTGTGTTATTAAAGCCATTTTGTGTGTTTTTTAATGTAATTTGTGAGTTTTTTTTGTTATTTTGTATATTTTTTTGTAATTGTGTGTGTTATTGAAGCCATTTTGTGCATATTTTTGCATTCTGTTCATATTTTGTGTATTTTTGTTGTCTTTTTGTGTGGTTTGGGTTCTATTTTTTGTAGTTTTGTGTGGATTTCAAGCTGTTTTGTGTGTTTTTGGTGTCATTTTGTATCATTTTTGCCTTTTTGTATACTTCTCTGTTTATTTTACTGTATGTTTATTTACTTGCGAGGGCCGCACAAAACTAGACAAAGAGCCGCGTGTGACCCCTGGGCCGCCAGTTGCCCATTTTCTAATATCAATGACTCCAAAGACATTTCTGGGAATTGGAATTGGAATTCAAATCGTCTTTAAAGTCATTTCTTCTTGAGGAAAACTTAGAGAAATGTGAAAACATTGGATTTTTAATCCCAGAATGTAAACATTGTTGTGTTTTTAATGATTCAGTGATCACAGCCTGATGTTATTCACAGACAATGACAAACAGGAGGCCATAATGGAGGCCCTTCACCTCTCTTTTTAAACCCAGAGGAACATAAAAAAAAGCCTCTGAGCGTAAAGACGAGATGGAGGGAAAAATAAATCAGGGTTAGAAAGATGTGGAGCGATAAAAAGAGTCTCTTACCAGGAGTAGAGCAGTGAAGGAGAGCAGGAGGAGAAGAGAAGGCAACAGGAAGGGCGAGCGACAGCTGAACCCTAAAATAACCTCTCTCTCTATGTGTGTGTGTGTGTGTGTGTGTGTGTGTGTGTGACAATAACTCATCCTAAAAAATGGTCTGGGGGTAAAAAGTAAAGTAAACGTACAAAATGACAGAAAAATACACAAAACAAAAACCAGAATACGTTAAAAAAATACAAGTAATTACAACATTGCAGAAAAATACAGGAAAAGGCAAGGAAAAAAGCAGAAAATCCTCCAAAACTACTAAACTCACTACGGAATTACACAAAATGAATAAAAAAATTATACAAAATTAGAGAAAATTATAACAAAAGACAAGAAAAATAGAAAAAATGACTCAGCAAACCCACGGTACTAACAAACAAGCAAAACGACAACACAAATACACGAAAATGACTCCAGAAAAACGCAAAATGACATAAATACACAATGTGACTTAAAAAAAAAACCTACATTTTACAGGAAAAATACACAAAAGCAAGACAACAACAAACATGACAGAAAAACACAAAATTACTATAAAAACTCTGTTGTTTCCTGTATTAATGCTCTGATTAGTCGTTATTCTAAATGCTGATATAAATGTTGATAATGTGGCCCTTCCATCAAATAAACATATGTGGCCCTCGCTGTGATAGAAGTTACCCACCTCTGTTATAGATAATAATAATAATAATAATAATAATAATAATAATAATAATAATAATAATAATAATAATAATAATGTATTCATTTTTAGTTTACATTTTGTCTTTTAAGATACTGTAATTCTTGTGTTTTGTAGTGTATTTAGATTTTCTGCTTGTGTCATGTGAAACATATCTTTGTTTAAAATGTGTTTGATTAATTAATTAATTATCTCATTCATTCATTAAATAATTAATTAAATAATTATCTCATTCATTCATTAAATAATTAATTAATTAATTATCTCATTCAGTCATTAAATAATTCATTCATTCATTAAAAGACAATGGGGAAAAAAACAAAACTAGAAATTGTAAAATAAAATTTAAAAAAAAATCAGAATTTAAGAGACCAAGTCTCAAGTGTAATATACTTAGTTTGAGATAATAACTCATAATTATTAGATACTAAGTCATTGTTATGAGATTGTAAGTCATAATTATCAGATAATATCTAATTATTATTATGTATAGTAGAATTAGTAAAATTAGCAATTAGTAAAATAATAACAATAAAAAATTCTAAAGTCATAATAATGCGATACAATCTCATAGCTATCAGATACTATCTCGTTATTATGAGATACTTAATAGTATCTGATAATTATGTATAGTATAATTAGTAAAATAAGAATAAGAATGGTAACAATTATTTGAGATATATTTATCTCATTATTATGACTTTAGATTTTATTATTATTTAAACAGCTGGAGGTTAACAACTGTGACTTTTATACCAGGGCGGTGACGTCATCAGACGAGTTGAGCGCTCAAAGGTCACAGAGAGCGTCGGTGTTTCCGGTGAGTTTAATGATGTTTCGGTTCAACTGGTGTCCGTGTTACCTGGTGGCGAACTTCAAAGCTAACCTGGTTGCTAGGGGTAACCCGTAGACGTTGAACAACTTTGAAAAATTACGTCTCAACATTGAAGATGTAAAAATAAAATAAAATGAAATAAGATATATAAAAAAAATGACGAAATGTGGAAAAATAAAAAAAAATACCTTTTAACATTGAAGATATATTTACATGAAACACAAACGAGGACAAAATAAATAAATAAAAACTGTTGGGCAAAATAAGACATCAACTTCATAAAATAGTAAAAATTATAGAAAATGATGCCTTAATATAAAAAAATGAGGTCAACATTTAAAATATTAAAAAACTAGGGTCATTTTTTAAGAATGAGGTTTCATGAATGTGGCATAAATATTAAAACATTAGGGCTAAACTTTAAAATAACAATCAGGCCTAAACTTTGAGAACTGCACATATTATAAAAAGTTTAAATCTTTAACCCTGAGGAGAAGCCTTTACTGCCCCCTAAAGGTGAACAGTTAGAGCTACAACTGTATTCTAATCACTAACATTCTCAGCATACTTTTATTATTTTATGATTTAAATGACTTTATTCAAACAATGGAATGTCAATAATCCCATTGAGATTATTCATAGTTTTCAGACCAAGTGTGATAAACTGACATGTTTTCATCTCCATCTTTATGTCGGATTAATTACTGATTAAAAATATACGACAGACTCTGGATTTAAAGTTTTAGTGTAAAACTAGTCATTTCCCCCTCATAATAATGACTTAATCTCATAATAATGACTTTTAATCTCATAATAATGACTTTTAATCTCTTAATGATGACTTTTAACATCATAATGACTTTTAATCTCATAATGACTTTTAATCTCATAATAATGACTTTTAATCTCTTAATGATGACTTTTAACATCATAATGACTTTTAATCTCATAATAATGACTTTTAATCTCATAATGATGACTTTTATTCTCATAATGATGACTTTTAATCTCATAATGATGACTTTTATTCTCATAATAATGACTTTTAATCTCATAATGACTTTTATTCTCATAATGATGACTTTTATTCTCATAATGATGACTTTTATTCTCATAATGATGACTTTTAATCTCATAATGATGACTTTTATTCTCATAATGACTTTTATTCTCATAATGATGACTTTTATTCTCATAATGATGACTTTTATTCTCATAATAATGACTTCTTGTTGGTACTTTTGTATTTTCCAGCAGCAGATTTGAGCATTAATAACTGACGGCTTTAAAAACCACAAAAAATGTAGATGAAGCACCTTTAATAAAAAATGAGCAGCACACTTAGTACATGTGGAGGTTTAATTACTGATCTGGGTCATTTCACATCATCTAGACAAGTGGTTCTCAATTTTTACAGACCATTACCCCCAAAATAAAGGTCCCAGAGATGTAAATCCTTGTTTTAGTCAGAAATACAATGGGTTAAAAGTGAACAAAAATGGTGGGAAAAGTGGTAAAAAGGGTTCAGTGTCAATATTGAAACATTTTGTTTTAACTGACAAATAATGGGCATGACAAATGGTGAATATGGTTAAACTGGCAAAAATAAGCATGAAATATGGTGAAAAGAGGTAAAAAGTGTTTTAGTTTCACCTTTGCGATTTTATCTGTGAAAAGCGCTACATATCAACACATGTGACATTAGGTGGAAACGTGGTGGAAAGGGTTTATAAGAGAAAAAATGTGCAGAAAATCATTGAAATGTGATGGAAACGTATCATAAATGGGAGAAATGTAGCAAAAATACATTAAAAGGAGCAAAAATATGGAAAGAAAAAGTGATGAAAATAGATTAAAATATGGTGAGATTGGTGTAGTTGCTGAAAAAGGGTCAAAATAAGCAAAAATGGGCTCAAATTATTCAATAAATATTCTGATCTTCTTGAAGGCACCTGTTGACCCCTTCCTTAAGCTAAAATACAAATGAATGTGCTTCTTCTTCTTCTTCTTCTTCACTGGAATGATTTCAACAAAACAAACACTGTCTCATTTTGTTTGTTTCAAATTATCTGAGAGAAAATGTTTGAAACAGGAAGTGTTTGTCGTTGTGCGTTTAACTTCCTCACATTCCTTTGGTCCTTGTTTATTGGTTAAAATTTTAACTTATTAATTAGTATTTTATCACCACCTCTGCAATTTTAATCTAACTAAATCAATCAAATCGGCCCACAAGAGAACATAAAATAACTACAAAAAAAAAAAAAGAATTAATTAATATGTTGATATCTTTAATTTCTTCAAATTCACAAAGATTTGCTGTGCGTGAATGTGGGAAAAACACTCCAGTTTTCTAAAATCCTTCACTTTCTTACAAACACTTCCACAAAATTGACCTAAATGACACAAAAATGGTCTGAAAATCTAATCCAGTTTTAAAGAGAAGCTTGGATCTCACACACTGTAACATCAGTTATACATGGAAGTGCAGACTTGGACATAAATATGGTGAAGTCGCTCTATTTTTCACCTCCCTTGTTTTTATGAGCCACGAACCGTAATATCCGGGGGCTTGTCCAGGATCAGCTCTGCTGACTCCTCATTGAATTTTCGGACCTAATGTAAAGTACTCTCAACTCTTGCACCTTCTCATCCAACATCAGTGCCTGACACCATCACTGCACTACAGCATGTAATAAACTCAAAGCCCGGGGGCCACATCTGGCCCTTCTGCAGATTCAAGTCGGCCTGTAGGAGAAAATAAAATGACAAAAAATGGAAAAAAAGAGAAAATTGTCTTCAGTCTTTCCAAGTTTTCCTGTGCTTTTATCTCACGACTGCAGTGGCTTCTAATCGCAAATGTGGGAAAATGCTCCAATTTTCTAAAATCCTGCACTTACTTACAAACAATCCCACAAAATTGACTTCAATCACACAAAAATGGTCTGAAAATCAAGGAGTTTTGAAGAGAAGCTCCTGCAGGTGCCTGACATACTACATACTGTACATCATTTATAGTCTCATTGCAAACCCTTCCAAAACCACTCCCACGCAGGTTATGACTGATTCTGGTGGAGGAAGTTCCATAGAATTGGAATCTGGACGATGCCAGGCTGGCATCATTGAGGTTGTTTGAGAAATTGAAAATGGCCGCCAAAAATACCCAAACCTATAATTGACCCTAATTTGGTCAATTCTAAACCCATTTTGTCATGGAATATATCAAATATAGGGTTCTCAATGTCAAGGAATTGATTTATGACAATAAAGACGTTGTAGGAATTACATACGAGGGGATTGTTTGACTTCCTGGTTGAAAATTGTGTTCTTGTGTTGCCATGTAAATGTCATTTACTCAGTAAAGATAACTTTGTAGAGTAAAACATACTGTGTTCATGTACTCAAATTTCCTCCCATATCTGTACCAAGATTGTTTGACTCAATAAAATGAAAACTAACAACCTGGTGGTTGGCACAAATTCATTCCTTGACTCCGAAAACCCTTTATTTAATATGCTACGCAGTAAAATTGGTTTCTTTTTTAGGACCAATTATAGGTTTGGGTATTTTCTGCGGCCATCTTGAATTTCTCCAAAACCTGAATGATGCCAGATTATGATTCTATGGAACTTCCTCCACCAGAATTAGTCATCACCTGCTTAAACTATTATACGTACAAGTGCAGACTTACACATACTGTACATATGGTGAAGTTGCTCTGTTTTCACCGTCTTTTTCATGAGCCACGAACCAAAAGATCCGGGGGCTTGTCCAGGATCAGCTCTGCTGTCTCCTCATAGGACCAAATGTAAACTAGTAGTTTACATTACTGAATACATCTGTCCATATAGTTCAGTGGTTCTCGTCCCCCTTTCTCTTATTGCTGAAATCCCCCCTTATGTCCGACTGCAACATTTTGCTTAAGAACTATTTAAAAACATCTATAAATCATAATGATGGAATAAATTAGTGAAAACACACATTTAAAAAAATCTCATTTTGTAAATAAGTGGAAAGAAACAATATTTAATGCAGTGTTTTTTTTTCTAGAATTAGTTTTTGATTATGTTTGAGCTCCGATTAAAAATAGTTTTTTACTGAATTTTAGTTGAACTAAAGTGAAAGTATAGAAATACAGTCGCTTAATATTGTGTGTTGTTTTAATAAGAAAAAAGAAAACAAAAGAAGAATTAAAAAAATTTCAAAAAACACAAGGGGTCACGACCCCAAGGTTGAAAAACACTGATTTAGCGCCTCATGAATAGATTTATTTCTATAGTTTTAATCATTTCTGGTCATCTCACACCTGGGGTCAGACCAAGACTGACACTGTCTCAAGTACCCCCTGTAGTGCCATTGTGTACCCCGTACCCCAGTTTGAGAAACACTGATAGTGTGTATAACTATTTGTGTTATTTAAAGTCCTTTGATTGGTGAAAGATTGCGTTCTAGAGGTGGTGATATTTCCTTCAGTGTAAAATTCATTTTGTGCTGCTTTTATTTCTAGTTTCCTTGAACACGTTTTGATTGGTTGGTGCGTCCGAGGCCTTCCCTGGTTCTTCAATCTTTGTCGGCGAGTTAAACCTCCATCTTAAATAATCAGAAGGTGAATGAATGTGCGTACGCCGCCGCCCCCCTCCCCCCCCCTCCGCTGAAATGTCACGACTAATTAAAAACCAACGTTTTCTGTCGTGGCAGCGTAAAACGTAACAATAATTCAAGTGGTGTCAGGAAACGTAGGCTAGTGACGGAGGTTTGAGTCTTTCCTCCTCTCCGTTCATCGTCTGATCCCATAAACACAGCGTGGATGGTGTTCCAAAGCCACGGGTTGCCAGGTCAGATGGATGTTTCCCGGGAGAAACTGGGCAGATGCTCCAATGTGTTGGTTTTCTTCTCTGGTGAAAGATGATCAGGCTGGAGCTGAGAATGAATCAGAACCAGAGATAGAGACTCATTAACGCCATAAACCCTGAATATGAACAGAATTTAAATATAGAAATTACAATATGGTGATAAATCTAAAACAGTGATTACGTCACTTTAGTCCTCCCTTTTCTCTTATTTCTGAAGCCCCACCCACAACGATTTGCTTAAAAAACTATTTAAAAACATTAATAGATCATAATGATGGAATGAATGAGTGATAACACACATTTCAGAGAATCTCATTCTGTAAATAAGTGGAAACAAACAGTAAACACAATTACAGGATTAAGGTCCATTTTTTCCAGTGTTTAGTGCAGACGTGGATCTGGTAGCTCCCCAAAATAAACACACAAAAATACACAAAATGACAGTAAAATACACACAAAAACTGACTAAAATATTCTAAATCACTCTAAAAACACAAGGACTACAAAAATAGTCAAAAATCTATTAAACAACAAAAATAAAAAATAAAAACCATTTAAAAAATCTTATTTGGACAGGCCATTTT
This sequence comes from Gouania willdenowi, assembly GCF_900634775.1. Classification (NCBI taxonomy): domain Eukaryota; kingdom Metazoa; phylum Chordata; class Actinopteri; order Blenniiformes; family Gobiesocidae; genus Gouania; species Gouania willdenowi. Next base: position 2,706,048 of record NW_021144848.1, read on the forward strand.
CATTGTACATTTCCTTATGTTAAAGTTGTTAAAGCATCTGCACACAGTTGCTCAGCAACCACGTCATTGTTTAGTAACTAACTGTAAGTAACTGTCATTATTGCACAATGTTACAGTAAATTATATATTTAAAAAACCATTTATTTTGAAATGTGAGACTAATTACAATCATCAAATCATACTTATTATGTGTTAAAATTCACATATCTCATTTAATATGTCATATCTCAGTGGTACCACGCACGTATCCTATGCATTATATCTCATATCATTTATTGCATATGATATTTCACATATCTCATATAATTATGTTTTAATTATTTACTTTAATCTCATATCTTTCTTATATCTCCTCATATTTCATATTAAATTATATACATTTTTATTGTTTATTTATCAAATCATCTCATATCGTCATTCATATCTCATCTCTAATTATTTTCTCACATATCTCATTTCATCTCATATCGTCATCCTTCTCATTTCTCATCAGATCCCATATTATTCCTCATTTATACTGTATATATTTTTTTCTTATTATTTAAGCTTTTTAAATGTTTTCATTTCCGTGATTCTTAGATTAACTGTATCTGAATATTAATGACTTAATATTTCTCTCAGCAGGAAGGTGTGAAGGAGGCATTTTTAAACCCTGGTCAGATTTATTGTTTTAATAAAGCACAACGTGGTCCGTGGACCCTGTAAAGGTCAGTAAAAGGTTCCTGGTAACAGTCAACATTCATCTATTTATTACAACATCATGAAGATTTAAAGAGAGATTTAACATTTTTAGTTCAAAAAAGAAGATTAAAACAGATTTAAGTTACAATAGAATTAGAAAAAAAATTGATTTAATTTGGGAAACAAACATTTTAATTATTATTATTATTATTATTTTAAATATACATATATATATTTTATAGGGAAACATTATTTATTTTTAATTTTTTTAATGAATTATAATAAAAATGTTATAATTTCTAAAATACAAACAAACCCAAAGAAACTTTGTATAAAATACATTATTAAAATCAAATCAAACATGAGTTCTGAAGAAAACTCATGTTTGGAAAAAACACCACATCAATGACAATACATTTAAAATAAATATTGATTGACATTAAGGTACATTTTTTTCTAGTGCAGACGTGGAACTGGCACAAAAATACACAAAAACAGACTAAAATAATCAAAATCACTCCAAGAAACACAAAATAACTACAAAAATAGCCAGAAATCTATGAAAGAACAGCAAAAATACAAAAAATAAAAACCATTATGAAAAACTATTTTCATTAAATTTACATTTTCCCATGTTTTTATACATTTTTTTTTTAAAAAACAAATGTTACCATTTATTCTGAAATGTGAGACTAATTACAATCATCAAATCCTACTTATTATGAGTTAAATTAAAGACTTTTGAAACACTGATTTAAGATATTTTAAAGACAATTAAGTTTAGATTCATGAATTTCATGCCTTTTAAGACTTTTTTATGATCCGTGGGAACCTGGTGTAAAAAAAAAAACAACACAAAAACCCTGAAAAATGTGTTTTCTGATGTGATTAATAAATGCTAATTAGAGGAAATGTTATGACTGAAGATTAAAACGTGTGTCACTCACTGCTTGGAGGTGTTTACTGTTCGCTGCCATGTTCACGTTGTGTCGCCTCAGTTCTGATTTTATTAAAGCTGAAAAACAGGAAGTCACAAAGTCAGGAAAAACCACGAGATCATTGTTCACCGTCTTCATGTTTTAATCACAAATAAAAGTGGTGACATTGGATTTTAAAAACCACGGAAATTGATTAAAAGTTTCAAATTGGGGGTAATGGAATTTAAAAATGTAGAGAAAAATAGTTTAAACTGTCAAATAATGGGCATTACAAATCATGGATTTGGTTAAATTGGCAAAAATAAGCATGAAATATGGTAAAAAGAAGTTAAAAGTGTCAATAATGGGTCAACATATGTGACATTAGGTGTAAAAGTGGTAGAAATGGTTTATAAGTGCTGAACATGTCTGGAAAGTAGAAAAAATGTGTAGAAAAGTCATTAAAATGTGAGAAAAAGTGTCAGAAATGGGAGAAATGTAGCAAAAATACATTAAAAGGAGCAAAAATATGGCAAGAAAAAGTGATAAAAATAAGTTAAAATATGGAAAGTTTGGTGGAGTTGCAGACAAATAGTAAAAAATGATCTCAATTTGTTAAAAAAAATTAATTATTGGTTTCTGAAAGGCATCTGGCGACCCCCTCCCAGTGTCTCGTGACCCCAAATGGGGTCCCAACCACAAAGTTGAGAACCCCTATTTGAAAGAGTAACCATTATTGTGGGCGGAGCTCCTGGAGTAGTTAAGACACGCCCAGTCACTCTTAAAGAGCCAACCTCTGCTCTCAGCCAATAGGATCGTAGTAGCTGAGTTCCACCCATAGAGGGCAGTCACTCACACACGTTTACAACTAAACACAACATTTAAAAAACTTTGACTAAAATGTGAAGAGTTGGACTAAAATTAGCAGAAAAAGTGGTTTTGAGGTTTAGTCCCTCTTTAATAATGACAGCACACACACACACACACGCACACGCACACACACACACACACTGCGCTGGTCGTACCTGTCAGGAGAGTTCCGAGGAAGATCCAGGTGCACAGAAAGAGATTTCCAGCCAGTGGTTTATAATCTGTGGTTAGCTTCCCCTGAATCAGAGTGAAAATGATCCCAAATATCTGAAAACACACACACACACACACACACAAACACACACACTTCCTATCAAACTTGAACAAAATTCAAAAAACATTTTTGATATTTATGCGTTTTCCAGAGAAAAGAAGACATTTGGTTGTCAAAGATGTAAAGATAAAAAGAAGCGTTGCAGGCAAAAGCTTTGATTATAAAACTTTAATTATGTCAGTAATGCTCAACACTAGGAGGCGGAGTCACTAAAGGTTTAGTTGTATTAAAACGTGTGCAAACATCACGCGCTAATAAGTCGTGCAAACCCCAGGGAATCAGGAGTGCGCGTCTGCTGCGCTCCCCAATCCCCTCAATCCATTCAGCGCGAATATGTAAAGTAGGCGGAGCAAAAAAATTGGGAGGAGGAACTGCCAATAAATTAATGCAGTGGACGCAATGCAATTCATCAAACCAGGAACTGTTTGCGGTGATTGTTATATCACCGGAAAATAGTACGACTGACAAGCAGGTGCAAACACACACGCAGAGATCAGCTGCAGTAAATGTTGACACTAAACACAGCGGAGATGGAAAAAAGGCTCCAGTTAAACTTTCTAGTATAAGAAAATAATTCAAATAAAACAATTGTCAATATTAACATCCACTGAATGAGAAAATGCAGAGTAACGTGTGTGTGTGAGAGAAAAATGTGCACCGCGGCGGCGCGTATGGAGTCTAGTGGCTGCGATGCAGAGGGTCGCTGTGTGCGGAGATGATATGACCCTGGATAAATAAAGCTTCTGCTCCAGTTTGTGTCTTCCATATTTTAACCGTCAAAGTCTCGTGTCACGTCGATGTCAGGCCAGAATCAATGTGTAATTTATATCACTGATAACACAACGATGACATATGAGAGTGTGGCTCAGACCTGCTGGATGATGGTCAGTAGATGATCTTTAAATGGTGCTGATCAACAGATCAATAGGACGGTTTCTGTCTAAATCTGCCTATTTTTCATGCATCAGATAAAGATTAAAGGACCTGACAGAGGCCCCACATTAAATGAGGAGGAAAAAATATCATTAGGTTTTCAAGTTGTTTTAAAAAAACAACTTTTTATTTGTTTAGTTTTTTACATTATTAAATGTTTGTGCAGCAGACAGAGAAGTCCATCTGCCTCCAATTTCACTTCCTCAGACGTTTGTGTGCTTGTGCGCACTGACGACTCTACATTAAACAAACAAAACACTCATTTAAATATGGGCGGTCTGCACCACTTCTGCACGTGCACTAATCATTGCTGCAATCTTAGTGAAATCCACGCAGCAGGTGAGGAAACTGTGTCACTAAAGAATTTAGAGAAGCAACTGAATTAGCACCCTTTATTTCAGATCTTAGTGACTCCGCCCCTTTATGACTTAAAATTTTAATTATTCCCCCAGAAAACCTTAAAAAGGGGGAACTTTTTAACCCTTTTTACTTATTTTTCTTTGGCTATTTTGCAACTTTCTTTGTCCCATTTTTGACACTTTTTTCAGATTTTAGCTTCCTTTTGCCAATAAATATCCTAGTTTAGTTCTTTTAGACACTTTTATCCAATTTTTGTCCTTTCTTTAGCCATTTTTCTTTAAATTAATCTACCTTTTGCCTAAGTACAAGGAGTAATATACCTGTTGATGGTCACATGACATGACGTTTGAACCGGATATGAAAGTGTGCAAATACCCGCCTCAGTACGAGGCGTGAAGCCCGACCAGCAGTAGCTACACTCACAGACTTTATCTCTTTATCTCAATGACTTTTTCCTCCTGTAAAGTTAGCAGAGGGACGATGCCCTGCACACACACACACACACACACACACACACACACACACACACACACACACACACACACACACACACACACACACACACACACACACACCTGTGCAAATGCATTGAGAAGTCCTGATGATGTCCCCTCAGACTCTGGGTAAGTGATCTCTACTCCAAACTCAAAGCCCAGCGGCAAATATCCCGTCATAAAGAAGCTGGAACACAGAAAACACACAGTTTAAAGTCACCGTAAACACACACACACACACGGACAGGCAAGGCAGGCCTCACCCCAGCACTCCAGCAGTGAAGAAGACCAGGTAGATGTTGTTGAGGTTCAGGGTGAAGGTGAACACCACCATTCCCACCAATGAGAGCGCGTACACGCTGAGGGTGGTCATCCTAGCACACGCACAAAAAACACACAAAAACACACTGAAACAAGAGCAATCGCACACGTTTGATCAAACAATCAAAAAACAATTGACAGAGAAATAAACCATGACCTGAAACAGACGCACGTTAAAGGACAGAAAATAACTCCAAAAAGAGTCAGAATGTCTCTAAAAACACAGACAAAATTAAAAAAACACACAAAATTCCTAAAAAATACACAAAATCACTCCAAGTAACATCTGCAATGATAAAGAAATTCATCAAGAAACTGATAAAATTACAAAAAACCACACAAAATTTCTAAAAACATGAAAAATTACAACAAAATTGCACAAACTAACAAAAACTAAAAATGCCTCAAAAACACTAAACCAAGAGTCCAGTCGCACACGTTTGATCAAACAATCAAAGAACAATCGACACAGAGAAATAAACCATGACCTGAAACAGACGCACGTTAAAGATTCATGACATTTGCACTTTTTTGTGGGTTGAAAACAATCATGTCGTTGACAGCAAAAATACACAAAAGGACACACAATACACATAAAATAACTCCAAAAATAACAAAAAATAGACAGACAAAATGAGAAAAAACACACAAAATGCATAAAAACAACTAAAATACACAATCTAATGACAAAAACTAAATATGACTTCAAAAAACACGAGTGAAATATACAATAAAAAATGCATCAAAAACACAAAAAACAAACGTCTCGTACGTCAGTGAGAACAACATGGTGTTACAGTTCAACTGGTGATCATGTCATCTCGTGGCTGTTATCTGATTCTAAGGACAGATATTTTATTCCTGTCAGTGTTACGATAGGACACACCCACAGGTCCTTACTTGTACGTCTTGGTGTGGTCCAGCCACAGGCCACAGAGGATGGAGCCCACCATCCCAGAGACCACCAGAGTCAGACCGATTCTCCCAGTGTTCAGCTCCTGATTCTGTATGAAGAATTCAAGATTTCATTTATTCAATACATATGACATCAGAGTCCGATATCGGCAACTGGCAGCGGCCCATGTTCTCATTTTGTGTAGTTTGTGTACAAAATAAATCAAAAACACACGAAAGAGACAAAAATACACAATTTAATGACAAAAACTAGAAATGACAAAAGACACAAAATTACTGAAAAAAAGACAAAAAAAAATGCCCCAAAAACACACAAAAGACAAAATGACTCCAAGAAACATCCACATTTACAAAAATAAATATAAAACATAAAAACAATAATGAACGATTCATTAAACACAATGAAAATACACAAAAGAAATACACACAAAGTGATTCCATGAAGAGACAAAAATAGACAGAATGACTCTAAAAACACACAAAAAGCTTAAAAACACACAAAATAACAAAAATATATACAATATTATAATAACAACACATCAATATACTTAATATTGGTAACTAGCTGTGGCCCTCGGTTTCATTTTGTGTGGTTCCTAAAATGAACTAAAATAAAACCCTAACCCTATACAAACTGCCTCAAAAAGCACACAAAATGACAAAAATACACAAAATAATAACAATGACTCCAAAAGACACACAAAATGCAACAAAAACATGTAACAATGACCAAAAATGGCTCCAAAACAACATACAGAATGAAAACAAAACAAAAGGACACCAAATGCACAGAAAATAAAAACACAAAAATAGACAAAAATAGACGGAATGACTAAAAAAAAAAGAAACACACAAAAGAAATGCCTCAAAAAGACACAAAATGACTCCAAGAAACATCCACAATTACAGAAACTGGTTACCAAAAAAACACAAAATGCCTAAAAACATGCAAAATGACGACAAAAATGCACAATCTAAAAACAAAAACAACAAATGACTCCAAAAGACACTTTTGCTGTCATTACTGGAAAGATACATAAAACACAAAACAAAAACACAAAAAAAAAAGACACAAAATGACTCCAAGAAACATCCACAATTAGAAACGATAAGAAAAAATAAATATAAAGAATGAAAACATTCCTGAATGATTCATGAAACACAATGAAAGTACACAAAAGAACATTAAATACACACAAAATTACTCTAAGAAGAGACAAAAAACAACAAAAATAGACAAAATAACAAACAATTCACTAAACACTTAAAATCAAGCCCCCCCAGGGATGGGTTTATATGACAAATGTATATGTGTAACAACATATACCAATAATAAATTAATAAATAATTAATAACATGCAAAATAACAATAAAAATGCAAATAAAAATGTCTCTTAAAATACAGAAAATAAGTCTAAAATAAATTGAAAATGAAAATATCTAAAAAAAAATGAATAAAAAAAGGTTGAAATGATCTTCCATGTTGCATCTCTAGTGTGTGTGTGTGTGTGTGTGTGTGTGTGTGTGTGTGTGTGTGTGTGTGTGTGACGGTCAGGTTTGTATTTTTCAACTGAATGTGATCATTTAAATATAATGTGTATTGAAATGAGGGCGTGGCGACCAGGAAACGTTCATTTATGCCTTTATAATGTAGACTTTATTATATATATATATACTGTATATATGAAAATATATTACTATATATAAATATGAAATATCAAACACATCATTATTAGTTATAATAGTAATTAAAAGTTTATATAAAGTATATTATGATAAACTCCTATTTATCTGATATGTTTTAGCTCCTAAATTATCAAACCAACTTCTTTAATATCATTTTATTGTTTATTTTTCATCAATTTATTGATGATATAAGTTAATTTGACTAATTTCTAATTATTTGCTCATTTATCATCTTTATTATTTATTTTAGTGTTCTTTATTGTGATCATTGTTATTTATTTAAATCTTTTTATTGTTTTTTATTTTAAGTCATTTTTAGTTGTTTTTCATTTATTATGTATTTATATTTTATTATTAACTTAATTATTCTGAATTCTTTTGTCCTTTTATTTATTTTGATGATTTCTTTTCCAACTGTGGGAACCAGCAGAGCTTCAAACTGCATGTGACTCCTGCAGTTAATCCGTCACATGATCTGTGGATCACATGATCAACACGGCGTTCCCATAGGGTTGAAGCAACAGGTTCACAGCGCGGTCAGGAGAACACGTGGAATTCAATATTTTAAAACAAAAAAAGCTTTTTTCTGACATCCTCATCTTTAAAAGGGGCGTTACTTTAAATCCATTTTATTTGAGATTAATCATCTTTAAGATGACTATAATAATAATAATAATAATAATAATAAATGTTCCTGGATAACAGTGGATATTATTCAGATGAATAAATAAATGTGGTTATCACAGATTCATAGAACAATGGACCATCATTTTACTGAAATGGTTGAGAACCACTGGTTTACGCACGTTTATCTTTTCTCAGACAACAATAACTGTTGGTAGAAGGAAAGGAATTCACTGTAACTAAGAGACGTGTGTGTGTGTGTGTGTGTGCGCTCACAGAGTTATGGTGCAAAGCAGGAATGCATGAAAGCAGCTAATGAACTCAGACAATGAACGCTCCTCTTTTCCCCTCACTGGACTTCTCTGAATCTCTCATTCCACGTTTGAGAAAATAAGTAAAAAAGTCTGGAATTTAACCCCCTGCCTCTCGAGAGACGACGCAAACCGACACTGGAAACCAAGCATGACTTAGCATAACAACAACAACAACAATAAAAAGCTTCCTAACATTAAAAAAATCAATAAAAAGTGAGTTAAACCTTTAAAATTCAAAACAAACAAGTTGAAACTGGTGGGTCTAAGTAAACACACAAAATACACTGATTTAATGCAAAAACACACATGACCAGGAGAAATACGTAGAAAGGACTTTAAAGTGACAACAGAAACGCACAAAAACACACAAAAGTAGAGAAAAATATACAAAACAGTAAAATTACACAGAAATGACTTGAAAATCACACACAATAATTCCAAAAACACACAAAACAACAACAGAAACACATAAAAGTAGAGAAAAATATTTTAAAAAACAGAAAAAATACAGAAATGACTTCAAAAAGACAACAGAAACATACAAAACCACAACAAAAACTCACAAAAGTAGAGAAAAGTTTACAAAACAAAATACAAAAAAAAAAAATCATACACAATAATTCCAAAGACACACAAAAGTAGAGAAAAATATACAAAACAGTAAAATTACACAGAAATGACTTCAAAATCATACACAATAATTCCATAAACACACAAAACGAAGGAAGCATTAGTTTGTTTCCTGTGTTAATCCTGATTGGTCATTTAATGTTGATCATGTGACCCTCAGATCAGACACAAACACCCCCGTCCTCCACCTCCCAATGGTTTATTCCGACCGATGTTTTTACTGTTTACGTAATATAAACCACTGCTGCTCATTCTACTTTATTTTATATCTGATAATGAGTTAAGAAAAGTTATGATTGATAAATATCTATGATTACCTATAAATAAATCATAGAACTAACAGATTATTTTAGTGTAATAATCACAATAGTTACAGTACTGTGTAATGGGACCAGCTTTGTCTGTGAACATGTGAAATATAATTAAAAATGATTGCGTTTGATGGATGAATATTAGCATTAGTTTAATACTAACGTTTATTTCATACGAGGTGTGACATGTTTTAAATCTGACCATAAGTAAATCAGTGGCTCTTTGTGGTTTGATGACAGTATTTTTTACTTGGTCTCTTCCTTTTATGAAGTCATTAACGTTAGCGCTTAGCCCAGTGTGAGTGGGCGTGTCGGTACCGGTGATGTGAGCGGTGCAAGCAGGGAGCCCCGCCCACACAGAGGAGAGGAACAATGTATTTTAATTGCTTAAATGAAACAATAGCGACGCTTTACAGTGAAGTCATTTATCTTTATCTGCTTTTTTCTTTCTGTCATCAATTATCTTTTTTATATTTTATTATTACAATTTAGTTATTTATTTATTTTTAGTATTTCTTCTTCTCCCACCCCTTCCAGATAAATAATTAATAATATCCATCCATCCATCTTCTACCGCTTATCCGTTGCCGGGTCGCGGGAGCAGCATCCTTAGCAGGGAGGCCCAGACTTCCCTCTCCCCGCCCACTTCATCCAACTCTTCCAGGGGATTCCGAGGCATTCCAAGGCCAGCTGAGAGACATAGTCCCTCCAGGGTGTCCTGGGTCTTCCTCAAGGTATTTTTCAGGAGGGACGTGCCCTGAACGCCTCCTTAGGGGGCATCCTAATTAGCTACCAGAGCCACCTTATCGGGCTCTTCTCAATGCGGAGGAGCAGCAGCTCTACTCTGAGCCCCTCCTGGATGACTGAGCTTCTCACCCACCTCTCAGGGAGAGCCCAACCACCCTGTAGAGAAAACACATTTCGGCCGCTTGTGCCCGCGATCTTGTTCTTTTGGTCACGACCCAAAGCTCATGACCACCGGTGAGGGTAGGAACGTAGATCAACCAGTAAATTGATTGAATTTTTACCACGACAAATCAGTGCAGACTCTGCATCACTGCAGACTAAGCGTGTGAATCTCCATCACCGACAACACTGATACACTACCACAGATACGATACATTAGCGATACATTGAATCCCCTGGCGGTATGATGTGATACGGTTCACCCCTGATGGCGATTCAATTCTACACATTGGGATATGATGTGATTCAACACGATGCAAAGAAATTATACCAAAAATGTAAATAGTAAATAAGCAGCTGCATTTCAGTCTTACTAAAACTAGTACTAGAGACAGATGATTTGTTGTATGCTTTATAAGCAGCATTTTGCTAATAATCTCTACTAGAATTATACATCACTCATACAACTGATTTTTGGCCTCAAACAAATGCACAACAACAAAAAAGTTCTTTCCACCAGTAGCGTTGGGATTTAGACCCAGATTTAACATCAGGAACAGGAAGTGGTTCCTCACATTTAGAACCTGTTTATCACACTGTCACAACTTTAAACAGGAAACAGTGACATCATCACTCTCAATGAGTGACTTAAAGTGACACTTTCAATAGTAATGTTCTATCACGGATAGAAGGAGCCCCAGAGTCCCGCCTTGGACTAAGTTATTAGAGGTACTTTTCTTACCAGTTTGGCTCTGATTCCAATCTCCCTCATGGTGGGGGTGTGTCCATACCAGTGAAACTCTTGGTTTAGCAGCATTTTTACAGACCACCTGCAACTGGTCAAGTTTACTATCTTTCTACAACTGATTTAAAGTTGTAAAAATGTGCTCCTCGTTGTCACAGTCTGAGTTTGTAACCATGCTGAGATTGTAACCTAACCCTAACCCTAATCCAATAAACAAATAAAAGACGTGTCCGATGACTTTGAAAACAAAAATAAACAAATCTGAATTGGTGGAGTCCAACCCTCACTGGAAACGAGTTCAACTTACTGCCGGCAATGCGGACCAAGCTCTGACTCCAGTCGTACAGGGAATGGACAGCCCCTATTAGGGACCATACTTCAGGAGAACCCCCCACAGGAATCCCAGAGGGACACAGTCAAATGCCTTCTCCAGGTCCACAAAACACATGTGGACTGGTTGGACAAACTCCCATGCACCCTCAAGGACCCTGCTGAGGCCCACTCAGACTCAATGTCCCCTGCATCACCTGAGACATGGTTGAAGTTTTCCCGGAGGTGGGAGTTGACGGTAGACTCTGCCAGACGTTCCCAGCAGACCCTCACAATACGTTTGGGTCTACCAGGTCTAACCGGCATCTTTGTCCACCGTCGGAGCCAACTCATGACCAGGTGGTGATCAGTTGACAGTTCCGCCCCTCTTTTACCCGATTGTCCAAGACATGTGGCCCCAAGTCTGACGACACAACTACAAAGTCGATCATCGAACTGCAGCCTAGGGTGTCACTGTGCCAAGTTCACATATAGACACCCATATGCCTGAACATGGTGTTCCTTATGGACAATCTGTGACAAGCACAGAAGTCCAATAGCAAAGCACCGGTCAGGTTCCAATCAGGGGGGGGCCGTTCCTCCCAATCAGGAACCCTCCAGGTCTCACTGTCGTTGCCAACGTGAGTGTTGAAGTCCCCCAGCAAAACGAGGGAATCCTGAGAAGGAGCACTCTCCAGTAGTCCCTCTAAGGAATCCAAGAAGGGTGGATACTCTGAGCTGCTGGTTGGCCCATAGGTACAAACAACAGTCAGGATCCGTCCCCCCACCCCAAAGCGGAGGGAGGCTACCCTCTCGTCTACCAGAGTAAACTCCAACGTACAGAGACTGAGTCGGGGGGCAAGAAGTATAGCCACAATGGTAAGAGTTGCCTCTTACCATTGGCAACTCCAGAGTGGAAGATAGTCCAACTCCTGTCGAGAAGGCTGGTTCCAGAGCCCTTGCTATGTGTCGAGGTGAGACCGACTATATCTAGTCGGAACTTCTCAACCTCTCACACAAGCTTGAGCCCCTTCCTCGCCAGAGAGGTGACATTCCATGTTCCTAAAGCCAGCTTCTGTAGCCGGGGATCGGATCGCCAGTGCTCCCGCCTTGGAATACCCCCCGATCCACATCGCACTTGCCCCATACGGTCCCTCCTGGTGGTGAGCCTAAGGGAGGGCGGGCCCACGTCATCTTTTTGGGCTGTTTGCTTTGGGAGACCCTACCGGGGACATAAAGCTCCCGACAACATAGCTCCCAGGATCATTCGGGTACTTAAACCCTTCCACCACGTTAAGGTGGTGGTTCATGGAGGGGAACCGCCATGAACCACACAATATTATTTATATTATAAAAAAGTAAAAAATAGAATTTTATTTTTAATTTACACCCTGCCATATAAGCTATAGGGGAAACACTGAAATCACAACAAAGATTAAAAAATGTACAATAAAAATTCACAAAATGCCTTCAAAAGGAAACTAAAGTAACACGAAAAACAACTAAAAACCAAAGAAGGAAAAACATCTTCAGTAATATAAGAGATACACAGACGGATGCTGTACCTGGTAGCAGGCTGTGATCATCTGGTTGAGTAGAGTGGAGACAGAGTAGAAGGAGCCGGTCAGTATCCCTGCACACACACACACACACACACGCACACAGTGTTTAAATATCACAGAAATACCTCACATGCATGTTTTATCACATTTGCAGCTGAAAAAGGTGATGGAGGTAAACCTGCCGTAGCTGATGAGCAGCAGGACGAAGGCTTTGTTCTGGATCAGGTTCAGGATGGACTGTTTATAGGAGTAATCTTCAGGGGGGGAGTCGGGTAGGACGGCCTGGGCCTGACTGGGAGGAAGAGGAGGACGGTTTGTAATCACTGGAAGAAGAAGAAGATCTGAGCATTAACACAGGAAACAACATTTGCATGTTTTTATGATGAAGTTTTTGATTAAGTTATTTTTATTTAATATTCAGTGGATTTCTTTCTATTTTACAGCCAAACCACTGACATCAAAACTGATGATAACATAGCTCCACCCTTTACCCTTTGCGTTGCTACGTGCTAAGCTAACCCAAAGATGTTGGACTGGTCTCTGGTATTTTGAACGCTGTGCGATGATGGGGTTTAGGTCACAATTTAGGAGAAAAAATAGTGTTTTGTTAGGTGTAAAAGTTTATATTGATGGAGAATATATTACATTTATAAATCTCCAGGATGCAGGAGCCCATGAGTCTTCCTTGGGGAACTCCAAACACAATCCTACACCTCTAGTAATAAACATGGCATTGATTTCCTGCTGACTCAGATCTTTTAGTGTGAGTTGTGTGCAGCTCACCGATGACTGTGAGGATGAAGAGCACAGTGGAAGCTGCCGCCGTGCCGTAAAACATGACGCTGATGTTGTGACCCGTCAGGTCCACGTCATCGGGAGTGTAGGGAACCAGGACGGGAGGCAACAGGAAGCCGATGGCCGTGCCCAGCTGGGAAGGACAGAGGAGGAAACAGATTTAAACAAAAAGAATAACGTTTACATTTTCTATTGTCATTTAAAGTCGGGAGAGTTTTCACATTTCCTGTTTAAATTATGAGCTGTAACGCACAGAGTAACGAAGAGAGACACAGGATTGGCTCTTAAAGCTGCTCCTTTGTAGACAACTCAGGGATGGGGTCATCAGATGCCTTCAGGAAACTAAGAATATTTTTCTAACAATTTAAGCCCATTTTTGCCTATTTTTACCATTTTACTACACATAACTCACCATATTTTAACTTATTTTGATCCTTTTTTCCTGCCATATTTTTACTACATTACTCTCATTTCTGACACTTCTCCATCACATTTCAATGACTTTTCTGCACATTTTTTCCACTTTCCAGACATGTTCAGCACTAATAAACCCTTTCCACCACTTTTACACCTAATGTCACATATTTTGACCCATTATTGTCATTTTTAACCTCTTTTCACAATATTTCATGCTTATTTTTTTGCCAATTTAACCACATTCCCCGTTTGTCATGACGATTATTGGCCAGTTTAAACTAATTCTTCCTTCTAATTGTTACAATACAGTGGTCAAAAGTTTTCATTACAGTTTTCTGAATTTAATTCCAAAAAATATAATTCTTCATATAATGTACATAATATACAAATATTTTAAGTGCCATAAAACACAGTGACTGTACAATATATATATATTAAGTCATCTGTTGTTCTTTTAAAAATACTAGTATTAGTTTTCAGTGAAATGGTCCTAAACTTTTGATTACTTTAGGTTGGTTCTTCTTCACAAAGGGCTCTATTCTCCCGTCTGGACTTAAGCGCTTTTTTACGCACCTGCAGTTACCTCTCTCACCTCTCCCCTGTGCGTATTCTCTAGTCCAGGTTCCTGACACGCCCACCATGGGGAAATCACCCAATAGCATGTAGTGTGTGAATGAAGGCGGTCTTAAGCAAAGGATGCGGACTGGGTCAGAATGTCTTTATTTTTGGGCTGTCTAGAAATCACGGAACATGGAGTTTTCCAAACACTTGTAAATGTAATTGAAATCCATGAAAATGATAAAGTACAGGGGGAGAATAGCACACAGCTAATAACAGCGCCGCTGCGAGGCTTTTCTGACTTACGGGCATGGGAGAATAGAACCCAATGTAAATGGTGAAGCGACACTGCCCCCAGATATTCATGTATGCTACTGCATCAAAAATTAATTTACAACGTTAAACGATGCGTCAACGCAAACTTTTGTAGTGAACATTATCAATTATGTTACTAATCATTTTTGTAAATGTTGCACATATGGTGGTTGGTGCAAATGTCAATACGGTCTATTTATATAATTCTATTTTTTTTTGGTAAGAATCGCTAACTCTGCCTATGGTTTTCTGTGATTCCGACTTTATCCCTGGGGCCGAATTTAATGCTGTAAACCAGTGATTCTCAAACTTTTTGGCTGAAGTTCCTCTTTTCTCTTATTTAAAGCTGATATCTGGAGTTTCTGAGAAATCTATATTTATGTATCATTCTTTTGAAATGCATAAAAACCCCTAACTAGTCTTTTACTATATGCTCTACTGCTGGTGGTCATTCATATACATTCATGTATATAAGCCCCTCCTCCGTCCTATAGACCCCTATACAACTGGAAACGATCACCGAGTGCACCCAGCCAATAGGCTTCAACTTACTGTTTTTGAGACTGTCAATCAAAGTGAATGTGGAACTGTGCACGGAAACACGGCCGCGCGTCACAACAGCAAACAGGTAAATATGATTTTAGCTCTTAACTGATCCATAGACATATATCAATGTGACCTGATGTGACCTTGTTATGTTCAGCGATGCACGTGCAGAAAAGTAGAGGCGTGGCTTCTGGTAGATTGGCAGGGGCAGGGGCAGGAAGTGGAGCTGTTTAGGGCGGGACATCGAGACGTTTCTCAGAAACTGTATATCAGCTTTACGTCCACTTATGTCTGACTACAAAATTTTGCACAGAATTCTGTGAAAAACACAACTGTAGATCATAATGATGAATGAATGAGTGATAAGACATATTTTAAAGATTCCCATTTTGTAAATAAGTGAATGAAACAGTATTTAGTTCCTCCTGAATAGATGTATTTCTATAGTTTTTATCATTTATGGTTATCAAGGCTGATCCTTGTGTTTTCAGTTCATGTTCTAATTAACATCTTTTGTCATTTTGTTGTTGTTTGTTTCTTCTTTTTATTATTCAGTATATTTTTCTCTTATTTACTGTGTTTGTATTATGTCAATTAATCTCAGTGTGTGTGTTTTTGGTGTCGTTTGGTTGTTTACAAGTTCATTTTGTTTGTTTCTCTGTTGTTTTGGTATATTTTGCTCTTATTTTGTTGTCGTTTTGTGAGTTGCTGGTAATAATTAGTATGATTATCATTTATAATTAATAATAAACATCATTGTTTACTTCCCTCCCTCTCTAGGGCCCTCTGAAGGGCCGGATTTGGCCCCCGGGCCATAAGTTGGACACCTGTGCCTCTCACCTGGTTTCCCAGCACTGCGGCGGCGCACGCGGTGGAAACCTCGCGCGGTCCGAACCAAACGGAGGCGATGCGCGAGGGCAACCCGAGGATGAAGACCTGCGCCACGGAGCACACCACCTGCGCAGTCACGGTCACCGGGAACCGCTCCGGGCTCACGCTCGCGCACTTCAGCCACGCGCCGGCGCAGTTGAGTCCGGAGCCGAGCAGGGCGGTGACGCGCAGCCCGGTCCGGTCCAGCAGCCAGGTGGCGGGAAAGATGAGCGGAACGTAGGCCAGCATGTAGACGATGGACAGCAGGTCCACGCGCTCGTTGCTCACGCCGTAGTAGCGCGTGAACACGTTGGTGATGATGCTGTAGTGGATCCACTGGAAGGCGTTCAGCAGAGAGTACAGGCTGAACACCAGCAGCACGAGGAACCGGCGCCGGTACAGCCTGGTCTCCGGGGGGCCCTGCTCCCCCTGGTGCCCCCCCTCCGGCTCTCCTCCGTTGGGCAGCATCCTGTCCCTCTCATCCGCCTCTTCCTGGCTCCTCGTGTCAGTGTCAGCGCGCGCCTCCAGCGGATCCGGTTCAACGATGTCCTCGCGCAGGTGCTGCTGCTGCTGCACGAGCTCCCCGGCCACCATCTTAAATATCTATAATACTATTATAGATATATCTATAATACTACTAACCATCTATTATAGATATCTATGGCCAGCTCACGTGGACCGTTTCCTCCCATCGATTCAAACCTGCGCGTGAGCGAGTGCGTGCGTGTCCCTTTTGTTCCGCTCTGACTCAGCCCTTCCGATGCTGAGCAGCCAATAGGAGAGCAGCGCGAGGCAGCAGCGATTCTCAGCTGGTGGGTCGGGACCCAAAAATGTCTCAAAATAAAGAAAAACTTAATGTCTCTGAAGTTGCACTTGTCTTTTATTTTGAAAGACAGGCATCACGTGTGTGTTTTCAACAGACATTAAAAAAACAACTAAATTTGATTGGTTGAATTCTAAAAAACAAAAGCAATTTATAAACAGTGCAATAATTCAATACTAATCACGTGGCAGCACTTTATTTGTTTTTAATGTGTGTTTTATACTGTTTTAATGTGTTTTTTATATTGTTTTTAATGTGTTTTATATTGTTTTTAATGTGTTTTATATTGTTTTTAATGTGTGTTTATGCTTTTATTTTTAAAGCCTAACTGTCAAGCCTTGTGTGGAAAATTTTGTTCTGTGTGCGTCTATGGTGTAAATGTATGAATGATATCTATCTATGACGGTGGGAATATGTGGGTCCCATGGTCAGACCACTTGAGAACCCCTGCAAGTCTAACCCACACATGGGCAACTGGTGGCCCACGGGCCACATACGGCCCTCGGCTTCATTGTAAACGGCCCCCACAGTAAAACGCATAAAGTGACTCCAAAAACCCAAGAGACGACAAAAAAAACACATTTACGCCGAACACACACAACATAAGTAGAAACACACAAAACAACAACAAAGACTTACAAAAGAACTTCAAAAACACAGAAGATTAAGAAACGCAAACAAAATAAATACAAAACGCACACAAAAATTCATAAAACAAAAAACACATGCACGAGATGAGAAAAAACTAACAAAATGATCACAAAAACTCACAAAACGACAACAAAAAGTATAAGAATAACAACAAAAACGCAACTGATAAGACATAACGCACAAGACAAGAAAAAAAAACACACAAAACGACTAAAACACAGAAGATAAAAAATACATACACAAAAATGCACAAAACAACAAAAACACACAAAAGAAATTCAAAAACACAAGAGGAGAAAAACTAACAAAAACACACAAAACGACAACAAAAATATGAAAACAACAACAGCAGCAGAACAAATGTTAATAATGTGGATCATCATATGTTTGTGACCCCTGTGGAGTTAAAGTGTCTCATTTCTATTAAACACATAAACATAGTGATTTATTTCTCTATACTTTGACTAATAGTTTATTTCTCTCTCTGTGTGTCTTCACTGTTGTATAAAAACATTTATTTATACAGTACGTGGTGAGATTTAACGTATAAATAAACCTGTTGAAGCTCAGGTGAGGCTCTGATACCCTCCATCTGCTGCTGGTCTTTATCTGCTCTAATCCAATCAGGCTGTGACCAGAGCCACAGCAGATACTGCTACACATCACATCCCATAATGACTCATTTCATCCACCAATCACATCTAAACATAAGATGAACCACCTCAGCTCTACTCTGAGCTCCTCACCCTCTGCTTTAGCTGCTGTCACTGAGCTTTGGAATAATAATGAACTTGTTCCGTCTCTTTTTTCCCGGTACGGCCCACTTTAGATCAAAGTGGGTCATATTTATACACCCACAGCCGAGAGTATTGTATCTATCGTGGTCCCGCCCACTTTAGTCATACTGAGCTTCATTATTTTTATAGAAATAAAATAACTATCATCAAAAAATTACATCAAAAATTGACACAAATGTATTCCCAGTATACACAAAATGACAAAATAAATACATTAAATTGACACAAAAATATGCAAAATGACAGAAAAATCAACAAAATGTGAACAAATAATCACAAAACAATAAAAAATACACAAAATGACAACAACAAAAAAACACGAGGACAAAAATATTACATAAAATATAAACAACACTCAAAATAATTCCCAATATACACAAGATGACAAAATAAATACATGAAATTAACACCAAAATGACAGAAAAATCGACAAAATGTGAACAAATAAACACAAAACAACAACAAAAATACACAAAGCGACTCCAAAATGCCATGAAGTGAGTCATCATCCAAAGAAAAGGATCTTTGAGACTCTGCTGCATCACCTTCTCAGGTTCCCGTTGCTACGGAAACGTAACATCAACACAAACCACCGCTTCTGTCACTAATTAAAATAGTGAGGATGAGGAGTGAAGGTGAGGATGGAGCGCTGCAGCAGCTCAACCTGAGGAGGGAGACATGGTGTCGGGTGGAGACGGGCCCTGAGCCGCCCTGGGGCCGCACTGAGAGGAGACACTACGGGGGACACCTACGGAGCAGCGCGGTTCTCCTCTCCGCCATGACCGGGAAACCGCAGCAGCAGCACAGAGCCGCCAGCAGGGGGCGCCTCCCCCCACCCACACCCGTAGAGAGACGACACTACGAAGAAAGCTGTGAGAAAAGTTTCCTCTACTATCCTTTAAAAAAAATGCTGGGAACGTTGGGAACGCTGGGAACACTGGGGGTCGGATTCACTAAAAGTTTAGGGGTATTAAAACGTGTGCAAACGTCACTCCACGCGCTAATAAGGAGTTCAAACTCCAGGGAATCAGGACTGTACCTCATAATGCACCGATTATCCATTCGGCGCGTTTCCCTCTGATGAATATGTAAAGTAGGCAGATCTCATAAGAGGCGCAAAGAAATGGGAGGAGGAAATGCAAATAAATGAATGCAGTGGGAGCAATATGCATTTCATCAAACCAGGAACAGTTAGCGGTGATTAGTACGACTGACAAGCAGGTGCAAACACACACGCAGAGATCAGCTGCAGTAAATGTTGACACTAAACACAGCGGAGATGGAAAAAAGGCTCCAGTTTAACTTTCTAGTATAAGAAAATAATTGAAATAAAACAACTGTGTGCGTGTGCGTGTGCGTGTGCGTGTGCGTGTGCGTGTGCGTGTGTGTGTGTGCGTGCGCGTGCGCAGAGATCTATGAGCTCCTGTGTTTTCTCCTCCATGTTACGACCGTTAAACTCTGGTGTCGCGTCAGACCAGAATCAGCTGATCAGATGCATCATTTACACAGCGATGTCACAATGTTCACAAATGACAGTGTGTGTAACTCAGGAGGTCAAAGCTGTTGGATGATGGTCAGTAGATCATCTTCATATGGTGCTGATCGACTGATTGACAGACTGTGTTGCTGTATTAACTCAGATCAATGGTATCAACAGATCAATTGGACGGTTTCTGTCTAAAACTGCCTATTTTAAGAATAAAGGACCTCGCGGACCACCCACAATATATTGGGGGGGGGACACATAGGCTCTGTTAGTTTCTAAAGTAGTTTTTGTTTGTTTGTTTTTAAAACATTTTTATTTATTTATTTAGTTTTCTACATTGTTAAATATTTGTGCAGCAGACAGGGAAGTTCATCTGCCTCCAGTTGAACTTCTTT